>NW_022631225.1:79766-276555 GCF_010015895.1 Lontra canadensis
GGGGAGGGGCCTGTTGTAGTGATTCTCAAGTGTCTTTGCCCCCGGTGGAGTTGCACCGCCCTTACCAGCGGCCGGGCTGAGTAATCTGCTCGGGTTTGCTTTCGCGAGCTTTTGTTCCCTGAGTGCTTTCCGTAGAGTTCCAGAGGACGGGAATGAAGATGGCGGCCTCCCAGTCTCCGGCCTGTAGGAGCCGAGAGCCCGGGGCCCCACTCCTCAGTGCGCCCTCAGAGAACAGCGCCCAATTACTCCCTTCACCTTGGCCTCTGGCCACGATCGGAGCTGACCGAGCCTGCGACCAGTTCAAGGTAACCCCGAGGTGAGAGTCACTCCTTGGCTCTGTCTCTGTAGCTGGCTTCCCCGTTCTAATGCCTGCAAGCTCTGCGACACTCAGACACCCCGATCCTTCTGTGACCCTGCCGGACCTGAGGCCACGCTGACCCCGCGTGGGCTTCACCCCGGTTAAGCCTCTGGAGCGATGTCCCTCAGCGGAACAGACTTTTAAAGTCCTGATTTTGTGCTCTGTTGCTCCGCCGCTTGCCGGGAGCCGGCCCCTCCCCCCACGGTCTATCTTCCCGTCGCTTTGGATTCACTTCTCCGCCAGTCCTACCTTTCAGAAAGTGGTTGATTTTCTGTTTCTAGAATTGCTGTTCTTCTTTTCTTCGATCTCCCGTTGGATTTGTAGGTGTTTGCAATCTTTAGATAAGCTATCTAGCTGATCTCCCGCAACCTGAAGTAGTCTCAGCCTGCTACTTCTCCTCCATCTTGACTCCTCTTTTTTTTAATTTTTGATTTATTTTCTCATTCATCTTTCTTTACTTTACATATTACTGTCTCCTTATATATTTTTAGGTTTAATTTTTATAAATATGCATACTTCTTTTCTCTATTTTTACTTTTTTCATTTATATATATATTTTATTTATTTGTGATCTATATTTTATTTAAGAAGCATTCATTATGACAAATCCTCAATTTATATGTTTTAATTCTCCCCTCATCTTATTTTATTTTTCAATAAAAAAAAAAAAACTTTTCTTGTGGTTGAGCTCCATTTTCAAGCCATTGTGGTCTGAGAATATGCAGGGAATATTCTCAGTCTTTTGGTATCGGTTGAGCCCTGATATGTGACCCAGTATGTGGTCTATTCTTGAAAAGGTTCCATGTACACGTGAAAAGAATGAGTATTCTGTTGTTTTAGGGTGGAATGTTCGGTATATATCTATGAGGTCCATCTGGTCCAATGTGTCATTCAATGCTCTTGTATCCTATTGATTTTCTGCTTGGGTGATCTGTCTATTACTGAGAGTGGTGTGTTAAGATGCCTTACTATTAATATATTCATATCAATATGACTCTTTATCTTAATTAACATTTGTCTTATGTAGTTGCCTGTTCCCATATTGGGAGCATAAATATTTACAATTGTTCGATCTTCTTGGTGAATAGATCATTTAAGAATGATGTAGTATCCTTCTTTATTTCTGACTATAGTCTTTAGTTTAAAATCTAATTTATCTGATATGAAAATCACTACCCAAGCTTTGTTTTGAGTCCCATTGCATGGAACATGCTTCTCCATCCCTTCATTTTCAGTCTGCATATATGATCAAATAATCTTCGGCATAGCAGGAAAAAATATTCAGTGGAGAAAGACAGTCTTTTCAATAAATGGTGCTGGTAACTAGTATAATTTCTCATGGATTATATTTTAAGTTATACATTGTTCTGAGGGACAGTTATAGGTAAGATTCATCCCTGGGTTGCAAGGATGGTTCAACATTTGCAAATCAATTAATGTGATAGAACAAATCAATAAGAGAAGAGAGAAGAACCACATGGTCCTATTAATTGAGCAGAAAAAAGAATTTGACAAAATACAGCATTGTTTCTCAATTCAAACTCTTCAAAGTATAGGGATAAAGGGAACATTCCTCAACTTCATAAAATCTATCTATGGAAAACGCACAGCAAATACCATTCTCAGTGGGGTAACCTGACAGCCTTCCCTTACAGATCAGGAACAATGATGCCCACACTCACCACTGTTGTTCAACATAGTATTAGAAGTCCTAGCAACAGCAATCAGACAACAGAAAGAAATAAAGGTATTCAAATCAGCAAAGAAGAAATCAAAATCTCTCTTCATGGAAGACATGATACTTTATGTGGAAAATGAGAAGGACTCCAGCCCCAAATTACTAGAACATATACAGCAATTCAGTAATGTTGTAGGAAACAAAATCAATGTACAAAAGTCAGATGCTTTCTTATACACTAACAGTGAAACTGTAGAAAGGGATATTAGAGAATCAATTCCATTTACTATATTATCAAGAACCATTAGATACTTGGGAATAAAGTTAACCAAAGAGGTAAAGGATCTGTACTTAAGGAACTACAGAATGCTCATGAAAAAAATTGAAGAAGACACAAAATGATGTAAAAGCATTCCATGCACATGGATCAGAAGAATAAACATTGTTAAAATGTCTATACTGCCCAGAGCAATCTACATGTTCAATGACACCCCGATCATAATTCCACAGCATTTTTCAAAGCGTTGGAGCAAATCATCCTAAAATTTCCTTATCCATTCGTCCACTGAAGGGCACCTTGGTTCTTTCCACAGTTTGGCGACTGTGGCCATTGCTGCTATAAACATTGGAGTACAGATGGCCCTTCTTTTCACCACATCTGTATCTATGGGGTAAATAGCCAGTAGGAGCACAGGGTTTTATTCCAAACAGAAGGAGCATTGAATATTATATCAAAAGTCAATGATGTACTATACCTTGGCTAATTGATTTAGGAAAAAAAAAATATTCAGACCCTGGTTTTTTGAACTGTTCTGTGTTTCTTAATTTCTATATAATCTCTTTGTGCTCTAATCTTGCTATTTCCTTCCTTCTGTTATATTTAGGATTCAGCTATTGCTTTTTCTCTAGCACCTTTAGGCGTAATGTTAGGTTGTTTATTCGAGATTTTTCTTGCTTCTTGAGGTACTTCTGTGCACTGTGTATTTCTGTCTTAGGATCACCTTTGCTGCAGAGAAATTACAGGATGGTGATAGAGGTTTTCTACTCTTTTCTTAAGTTTAATTTTATGTTTTCAGTGGAGGATTTATACCTGTGTGTGTGTGTGTGTGTGTGTGTGTGTGTGTGTGATCTTCTGGCTCTGCTGGAGGTTCTTGTGATCCGCAGTCAGTGCCACTGAGATTCTTATAAAAGTTTTGTTGACCTGCATCAGGATATTTGTAATTAATTGTTTTTTAAGGACAAGAGGAAACTAATGTAACTAACTCTTTTTTTTTTTTTGCATGTTAGTATATATTTCTTCCTGTTACAACTAAGTTTCTACATCAGAGAGTGAATAGGCAAGCACAGAATAATGTCGAGGAGGCTCCCTTGGGGAAAGTGCTCTATGGAGAGGAAACCCCAGACCTTGACAGGAAATATGCAATAGACTCCATCTGCAGTGGCTCCTGGGGATTAAAGACATGATTGATGAATAATGTGCACCCTCTACTGGTCTAATACACTTATAGTTTGAGGTTTGTGTCTGGGCTCACACTGAGGGCCCCTCACTGTGTCTCTCGCGCAGTAATACACGGCCGTGTCCTCGGCTTTCAGGCTGTTCATCTGCAGATACAGTGTGTTCTTGCCGTTGTCTCTGGAGATGGTAAATCGGCCCTTCACAGAATCTGCATAGTTTGTGCTACTTCCACCACTGTTAATATATGTGACCCACTGCAGCCCCTTCCCTGGAGCCTGGCGGACCCAGTTCATGCTGTAGTCACTGAACGTGAATCCAGAGGCTGCACAGGAGAGTCTCAGAGACCCCCCGGGCTTCACCAGGTCTCCCCCAGACTCCACCAGCTGCACCTCACACTGGACACCTGCAGACACAAGACATCCCAGTCAGGAATCCATCACACACCCATGGTTTCTCTCACTCATATCCACTCACATACTCAATGTCTCTTGTTCTCCATAAATTACCTTTTAAAAAAGCAACAAGGAAAACCCAGCCAAGCACAAACTCCATCATGAGTTCTCTGTGTTCTGTCCTGCTCAGTGAATGTGGACACCTGGAAATCCCAGGCCCGGGGCTCCTCTCCCAGCTGCATGGTACTGTCTGTGCTGTTTTATTCAGTGGAGGGAAGACCCTATTTGCATGTTCTCTGAGTATATAGTTAGCTCCAGATGTAGGTTTAATTCTTTACAAGTTAAAAACAAAGATTCCATTCTTTGTAGATCACTTTGTTTAGACGGCACTGTGTCAGTATTTTTTTAACATATGAACAGAATTGTCTTTTCTTCTTTTTTTTATTAGAGCATTTAAAAATTATTGTTATGTTACTCAACATACGGCACATCATTAGTTTTTGATGTAGTGTTCTATGGTTCATTGTTTGCATATAACACCCAGTGCTCTTTGCAACCTGTGCGTTCCTTAATACCATCACCAGGCTCATACATCACCCTACCCTCCTCCCTTCTAAAACCCTCAGTTTGTTTCCTGGAGTCTGTAGTCTCCTATGGTTCATCTGCCACTTTGATTTCTCCCCTTCACCCCTTCCTTCTGCTAAAGTCCTCCACGCTATTCCTTATGTTGCACAAATAAGTGAAATTGTATGACAGTTGGCTTTCTATGTTTGACTTATTTCATGCAGCATAATCTCCTCCAGTCCCATCCATGTTGAATCAAAAACTCAGTATTCATCCTTTCTGATGGCTGTGTAATATTCCTTTGTATATATGGACCACATCTTCTTTATCCATTCATCTGTTGAAGGGCATCTTGGCTCTTTCCACATTTTGGCTATTGTGAACATTGCTGCTATGAACATTAGTGTACAAATGGCCTTTCTTTTCACTACATCTGTATCTTTGGGGTAAATACCCAGTCGTGCAATTACTAGGTCATAGGGTACCTCTATTTTTTATATTTATGATTTTATTTATTTCTATTTTTAATATTTTATTGTTATGTTTGTTTTATTTTATTCACCATGATGGGTAGCACTATTTTGAATTTTTTGAGGAAAATCCACACTGATTCCCAAAGTGGATACACCAATGTACATTCCCACCTACAGTGTAAGAGGGCTCCCCTTTCTCCATAACTTCTCCAACATTTACTGTTTCTTGCCTTGTCAATTTTTGCCACAGAGTTGTCTTATCATTTCTGTGTGCATTTTCAACAGATTTTCATTAATGTAGGTCATTTTTAATATACATTATTTTACCCCTTTAATGAAGTTTAGCCCTAATTATTTTATTTATGGTACCAGTGTAAATGAAATTATTTTGTTAATTTCTTTTTTAGATAATTGCTTGTTAGTGTATGGAAACATTGCTTTATTTTATATGTTGATTTTGTGCCCTGAAGTTTCTTTGAAATCATTAAGTAGTTCTAAGATCTTTTTAAATGGAGTTTGTGGGGTTTGACTATGTATAAGACCATGTCATATGGAAACAGATATTTTTTTCTTCTTGTCTATTGAATTTAGTATCTTTTATTTTATTATTACCAATCTTTTTTTGAAGGTTTTCCAGGTGAGGGACAGAAAGTTTTCCCTTCTTTTCTTCTGGGTTTTTGCTGTAATAACTCAATGGGCATAGACCAGGTCTAAGGGGAAAATGAATTTCAGTTTGCATGTGCATGAGCTCCCAAAAATATGCCGCCTAGAGAATGACAGAAGTAGGCAGCACTTGTGCCTCTTAGACAACCAAGCATTGGATTTTTGAAGATTTGAAGCAAAGATTTGGGTTTGGGTTTGTAAATTAGTGAAGACCTAACAAGATTTGTTTGCACAGTGTTCTGGGTCCTAAGTTCCCTATCCTGTGGCTGAGGATGATTCTCCTGGTACAGAGAAGGGAATCTTCCACAGATTTATTTCTTGGTGTTAGTGGGCAAAGGAGGCTGAGTCTGTATGTCCACTGGCATATTCTCAAGTGACTTTCATTCACAATAACCCAGGGACCAGAATGACATACTGGGATTGCACTTTTTGTCCTTTGTGATACCATGTTGAATCCTTAGGGTAAGAATGAGCATCCTTGTCTGGCTTCTCAGTGACAGGAAAGGCTTCATGTTTTTACTGTTGAATATGGTGTCAGGTGTGTTAGGCTTTTCATATATGACCATGATTATGTAGAAGTAATTTCCTTCTATTCTTCAGTCATTTAGATTTTTAACTGATAAACTTATGTTGATTTTTTTAAACAGTTTTGGGCATCGATGGAAAGGATGATGTAGATTCAATCCTTCACTCTTTTGATGCAGTTTGTCCCCTTTATTGATCTGTATATGTTGAAGGAACCTTGCATCTGAGGGATGATTCACACTAGATCACCACGTATGATCATTTCAGTGTGCATTCGTGTTCAGTATGCCAGCATTTTTGCAGGTATGTTCATGGGAGGTGGTAATCTGAACTTTCCATTCTTGTGCAGTCCTTGCCTGGCTTTGGTGTTGGAGTAATGCTGGTGTCATACAATGAATTGGTGTCATACAATGAATTTCTCATCAGTTTTTTTGGAAGAGATTGTGATGTATTAGCCTTAATTTTTACTTAAACATTTAGCTTCCACAGAGAAAACCATCTGATGTTGGAATTTTTTTTCTTTTTTTTTTTGAGAGTGAAAGTTTTATATTATTTCTTTAATTCCAATTCAATTAAAAGAGGGGAAGAAAATGGTGGAGAAGTAGGAGACACTGTTTCTACTGTTCCCCTAAAGTGAGCTGATTATCTTCCAGAACACTCTGAACACCCATGAATCAGTCTGAAATGTAGGATCATACACTTTTAGATTTCTATGGGGGCAGAAGACACCAGTGGATAGGTAAAGCAGAGTGGGTACATCGGACTGATATCAGAAGATAAACAAAAGGGGGAGGGAGCCACCAGAGGTGACAGATTGGAAAGTAATACGCCTAATACGAGAATGCCCTGCATCTGGGGACCAGCATTAACTTGGAGACTGGTTAAAAGCACTCAAAAGGAGCAAAAGATCTTAAGGGGCAACTGGTAGAATTGGGCAGTCAGGGGCATGGGCTTAAGCTCAGGAACCCAAGACGAACACTGCTTGTGCCATGCCAGAGAGTGTGCAGTGAATTATCCAGGCCATGGTCCCTGAGCCACTGGTGCCCACGTGAAAGAGTCTGGTTGGATGCCATCCTGCACTCTTTAGAACCACAGCCTTTTGCACTCTACACAGGTGCTGCGCAACAGAGACCTGAGACGTGCTCTGCACCCTCCCCAGAGAAAGATCCGTGCAGGTGTTAGCTGGAGGGTGCTAGGACTGGCATAGAGTCTGAACACTCGCAACCTGGGCCTACATGAAAATCTCAGCATGCTGTCTCTGGTTGCAATCTGTAGGGCAGTCTGGACCTGCCCAGACAGCAGCCTGGCAAAGGCAGCCACTGGCAACAAGCTTCTTGGATCAATATAGTTTTATTAACACTAGGGTGCAGAGACAAGCTGGAGTTCCTGCAACCCCTGAGAAGGTGGCTGAGAATGAGCTCTGCTGGTGGGAGTTGGCAGAGGGGGAGTGTGTGTTCTCTGAACCACCCAGAGGGGAACAGACTGAGGCTTCTCTCTGAAGTAGAGGTCTGGGTACAGTTTTCTTTCCCCTAAACCTCTGAAGAATGGCCAAAAGCTGCCAGAGGGGGAAAAAACCCTCCAGAGAACAAAAGCAGGTATCCTCAGAGTGCAGCCCTGTGATAGGGGGCAGGAGGACTCAACCCAAGCAAGACGGCCTGAAAAACAACACAGAAGGCCCCCTCCAGAAATCCCCCCCACCAAAAGGAGAGGACACAACACTGTAAAAACACAATATGAGGGGAAAAGAAGATATTAAGCTGCTGCTATTGCCCCAAAACCTGTATACTTCATAGATACAACCTTTATTTTAATTTGTTCCCACTATTCTCATTCTTTTTAAATTTTTAAAAATTTTTTGATTTACCACCACAACGAGATGTTGAATACAACAAATTCCATAGTAACTTTTTAAGTTGAACTTTTTTTTGATACATATATGTGCATTTTACATTTGCTTTTCTGTTTTTTAAAAAATATTCATATAGAGATAAGGTTCAGGTAATCCTCTTTCCTCAATAAATACTACCCATATATATAAATCAGTTTTAATCCCCTATCACCTCGGGAAAGTTGAGTCCATTAACAAAGATATCAAGATACACCCAGGAAGAATCAAAATAACCTTCCTGACACACACAGAGGCTTTATAACCACCCTCGCATATCTTTCTTCTGTTAGTGTTTCTGTGTATTTGTTTCTGTTCTGGTATTATATAAATTTTGTACTTGGCATTCGTTTTGGCTGGGTACTTTTTTTCTTATCCTTTACATTTGTCAGTCTTTTTGTCCATTTTTGTTTGTATACCTTATAAATCTTATCTTTGAGGCCCATTCTGGCTGGATCTTCTCTCTTTTTTTTTTTTTTCTTTCATTTTTTTCCCTGTCTCTCTCTGTCTCTCTTTTTCTTTTCTTTTTTTTCTTTCTTTTTGGTGGGGACTCCTGATTGCTCAGAAACATTCCAGGGTGCATCTTCCTGGATCATGGTTGATACATTCAGCTACACATCCCCTCAGACGTCTCTCACCAAAATGACTAGGAGGAGGAATGCCCATCAGAGGAAAAATTCAGAGACTGTGCCCTCTCCATCAGAGCTACTGGATATGGATAAACAGTATATCAGAAAGGGAATTCAGGCTAACAATTACCCAGTCAATGTCTAGGTTGGAGAAAACCATTAATAACAAAATGGAATAGATTAGGGCAGACATAAAAGCCACCAGGGATGATGTTCACAATGCTCTCAATGAATTCCAATGTAATCTAAATTCTCTAACAGCTAGGATAACTGAGGCAGATGGTAGAATTAGTGATCTAGAGGACAACAGATAGAGTAAAAAGATCAGGAGTAATCCTGGAACAAATAGATTAGAAGGCACAAAAACAAAATTGGGCAAATAAATGACTCCACGAAATGTTCCAACATCAGAATTATTGGAATCCCTGAGGGGGAGGAGAAAGAAAGAAGACTAGAAGATATAATTGAGCAAATTCTCCATGAAAATTCTCCCACTATGGGGAATGGAACCTGGGTTCATGTCCCAGAGAAGAAAGGTCTGCCCGAAGATAATAGGATCTAGAAAGACCTTGAGACACCTGATTGTGAAACCGAGGACTCATAATTTCAGACAGAAGCTCTTGAAATCAGCTAGGGGGAAGAAATTATCTTATGTACAGAGGAAGGTACATCAGAATAATTTCAGACCTGTCCACAGAAACCTGGCAAGCCAGAAAGGGCTGGAAAGAAGTATTAAGGGCACTAAATGAACAGAACATGCAGCGAAGAATACTTTATCTAGTAAGACTGACATTCAAAATGGATGGAGAGACAAGGAGCTTCCAAGACAGGCAAGGTTTAAAAGAGTATGTGACCACCAAGCTGGCACTACAAGAAATATTAAGGGGGATTCTATAAATGAAGAAAGAGCTCAAAAATGTCATAGAACAGAAATTTATGGAGACAATCTATAGAAACAAGGACTCCACAGGCAACATGATGCCGATAAAAACGGATCTCTCCATAATCACATTCAATGTGAATGGCTTGAATGTTCCAATAAGATGGCACAGGGTTGTAGATTGGATAAAATGACAGGACCTGTCCATATGTCCTCTGCAAAAGACCCATTTTGAACCTACGGATGCATCCTGACTGAAAGTGAAGGGATGGAGAAGCATGTTTCATGCCAATGGGCCTCAAAAGAAGGCTGGGGTAGCAATTCTCATATCAGATAAATTAAATTTTAAACTAAAGACTGTAGTCAGAGATGCAGAAGATACTCATACATCATTCTTAAAGAGTCTATCTACCAAGAAGATCTAACAATTTTAAATATTTATGACCCCCATATGGGAGCAGCCAACTACATAAGACAAATGTTAAACAAGATGAAGAGTTGTATTGATATGAATACATTAATTGTAGGAGATCTTAACACACCACTCTCAGTAATAGACAAATCATCCAAGCAGAAAATCACTAAGGAAACAAGAGCATTAAAGGACACATTGGACCAGATCGACCTCATTGATATATACAGAACATGCCACCTTAAAACAACAGAATACTCATTCTTCTCAAGAGCACATGGAACTTTCTCCAGAATACACCACATATGGGGTAAAAAATCTGGACTTAACCAATACCAAGAGATTGAAATTATTCCTTGTATATTCTTAGACCACAGTGCCTTGAAACTGGAACTCATCCACAAGAAAAATTTGGAAGGAAATCAAACACCTGGAAGCTAAAGACCACCTTGCTTAAGAATGCTTGGATCTACCAGGAGATCAAAGCAGAACTTAAACAATTGGTGGAAACCAATGAGAATGAAGACACTTTGGTCCAAAGTTGTGGGATACAGCCAAGGAGGTCCTAAGGGGGAAAGTACATAGCCATCCAAGCCTCACTCAAAACAAACAAACAAACAAACAAAAAACAAACAAAACAAAACAAAACACCCCTGAAAAATCCAGAATACACCAGCTGTCTTTACATCTTAAAGAACTGGAGAATCAACAAGTTAAGCCAATGCCACACACAATAAGGGAAATAATCAAGATTAGAGCAGAGATCAATGAAATAGAAACTAGAGATAGAATGTATCAATGATACTAGAAACTGTTTTTTTGAAAGAAACAATAAGATCAATAAACCACTGGCCAATCTAATCCAGAAGAAAAGAGAGAAGACTCAAATAAATAAAATAATGAATGAAAAGGGAGAGCTCACAACTGACACCAAGGAAATAGAAATAATCATCCAAAATTATTGTCAACAGTTATATGCCAATAAGTTATGCAACCTAGATGAAATGAATGCATTCCTGGAAACCTATAAACTTCTAAACTACATCAGGAAGAAATTGACAACCTGAATAGACCAATATCTAGTGACAAGATAGAAACACTGATCAAAAACCTCCCCAAAACAAGAGCCCAGGACCTGCGGATTCTCTGGGTAATTCCACCAAACTTTCAAAGAAGAAATAAAACCTATTCTCCTGAAGAGATTTCAAAAAATTGAAGCAGAAGGGAAACTTCCAGACTGTTTTTATGAAGCAGCATTATCCTGATCCCCCAAACAGACAAAGACCACACCAAAAAGGATAATTTCAGACCAGTATTCCGATTAATATGAATGCTAAGATTCTCAACAAGATCCTAGCTAATAAGATTCAACAGTACATTAAAAAGATTATCCACCACGACCAGGTGCAATTTATCCATGGGATGCAGGGGTGGTTCAATATTCGCAAATCAATCAATGTGATAGAACAAATCAATAAGAAAAGAGAGAAAAACCACATGGTCTTCTCAATTGAACAGAAAAAGCATTTGACAAAATACAGCATCTGTTCCTCATTAAAACACTTCAAAGTATAGGGATAGAGGAAACATTCCTCAACTTCATCAAATCTATCTATGAAAAACCCACGGCAAATATCATCCTCAATGGGAAAAAGCTTGCAGCCTTCCCTTTGAGATCAGGAACACAACAAGAATGCCCACTCTCACCACTCTTGTTCAGCATAATATTAGAAGTCCTAGTACAGCAATCAGACAACAAAGAGAAATAAAAGGTATTCGAATTGGCAATGAAGAAGTCAAACTCTCTCTCTTCGCAGATGACATGATACTTTATATAGAAAACCCTACAGACTACACTCTCAAACTCCTAGAACTCATACAACAATTCAATAATGTGGCCGGATACAATGTCAATGTACAGAAATGAGTTGTTTTCCTATACACTAACAATGGAAATACAGAAAGGGACATCAGGGAATCGATTCCATTTACTATAGCACCAAGAACCATAAGATACCTAGGAATAATCCTAACCAAAGGGGTAAAGGATCTGTACTCGAGGAACTACAGAACACCCATGAAAGAAATTGAAGAAGACACAAAAAGATGGAAGACCATTCTATGTTCATGGATCAAGAGAATAAACGTTGTTAAAATATCTACATTGCCTAAGCAATCTAAACTAACATTCTGATCAAAATTCCAGCAGCATTTTTCAAAGAGCTGGAGCAAACAATTGCAGTCTGTATGTAACCAGAGGAGATCCTGAATTGTTAAGGAAATGTTGAAAAAGAAAAAGAAAACTGGGGGCATCATATTGCCTGATTTCAAGCATTTCTACAAAGCTGTGATCACCAGAACAGCATGGTACTGGCACACAGACAGACACAGGGACCAGTGGAACAGAGTAGAGACCCCAGATAAGGACTCCCAACTTTATGGTCAACTAATCTTCGACAAAGCAGAAAAAAAATGACAGTGAAAAAACTACAGTCTCTTCAATAAATGGTGTTGGGAAAATTAGACAACTATGTGTAGATGAGTTAAACTCGGCCATTCTGTTACACTTTACAGAAAGATACACTTGAAATGGATAAAAGACCTCATAATGAGACAGGAATCCATCAGAATCCTGGAGGAGAACATAGGCAGTAACCTCTTTGACATCGGCCACAGCAACTTCTTTCAATATATATCTCCAAAGGCAAGGGAAACAAAAGTGAAAATGAACTTTTGGGATTTCATCAAGATCAAAAGCTTCTGCACAGCAAAGGAAACAGTCAACAAAACAAAGAGGCAACCCATGGAATGGGAGAAGATATTCACAAATGACAGTACAGACAAAGGGTTGATATCCAAGATCTATAGAGAACTCCTGAAACTCAACACACACAAAACAGACAATCATATAAAAAATGGGCAGAAGATATGAACAGACACTTCTCCAATGAAGACATACAAATGGCTATCAGACACATGAAAAAATGTTCATCGTCACTAGCCATCAGGGAGAGTCAAATTAAAACAACATTGAGATACCACCTTCCACCAGTTAAAATGGCCAAAATTAGCAAGACAGCAGACAACGTGTGTGGGAGAGGATGTGGAGAAAGGGGAACCCTCTTACACTGTTGGTGGGAATGCAGGTTGATGCAGCCTATTTAGAAAACAGTGTGGAGATTTTTAAGAAATTAAAACTGGACCTTCCCTATGACCCTGCAATTTCACTACTGGGTATTTACCACAAGGATACTGATGTAGTGAAGGATGGGACATCTGTATCCCACTTTTCATAGCAGCAATGGCCACAGTCACCAAACTGTGGAAGGAACAAAGATGGCCTTCAATGAACGGATGTATAAGGAAGATGTGGTCCATATACACTATGGAGCATTATGTCTCCATCAGAAATGATGAACACCCAACTTCTGTATCAACATAGATGGGACTGGAAGAGATTATGCTGCATGAAATAAGTCAAGCAGAGAAAGTCAATTATCATATGGTTTCACTTATTTGTGGAGTATAAGGAATAACACAGAGGACATGGGGGGATGGAGAGGAAAAATGAAGTTGAGGGAAATTGAAGGGGGAGACGAACCATTGGAGACTGTGGACTCTGAGAAACATACTGAGGGTTTTGCAAGGAAGGATGGTGGGAGGATAGGTGAGCATGGAGGTGGGTATTATGGAGGGCACATATTGCATGGAGCACTGGGTTTGGTGCATGAACAATGAATCTTGGAAAACTGAAAAAAAATTAAAAACTTTGAAAAAATTTTAAAAAATATATAAATTATAGAGAGAGTAGAAAATAAGAAAGAGGGCAAGTAAAAAGTGGGTGTAACTTTCATTTTGGACAAAATAACAAGCTTCTGTTGTTGCTGGGTGAATTTTGATCTGTATGTTAGAGGACACTAAGTCTCAAAATCACAAGGAAACTAAAAGATGGGTATATAAGAAAGTATAACTGAGTAGAGTGAACAACTTGCTAAAATAAAGCATATACCTGTTAAAAACTATGGTTTGTAAAAATAAAAGTTAAAAATGGCCTATGAAAAAATGAGATGATATAATAGACATCTTGCCAAACATAGCCAATTTTCATAGAATCCACATATATATTCTTACATCTCAGGTTGATTTCATGGGTGTTCAAAATAGTTTTATAGATATGCAGCTAAACTCAAGGGACCTGCTTTAACTGGGTCCCCTACACCTCCGCCATCTTGCCTCAATCTGCCTGTTCCTGATTGATTTTTGGTCTATATATTAGAAGACACTAAATCTGGAAACTTTAAGGAAATCAGAACTTATTTTCTATATAAATTAAATAGAGGAAACAATGGGATTATGTGGGGCATAAATCTATAAAATGAAGACTTGAAATTTAAAAACTGAAGTTAGAAATTAAGACTCTATTTGAATGTATTTGGGTCTGGACCCCCACCACCACCTCAGGAAATCCCCCAGGTCAATTCATCTCCACTACTATGTGTACCAAAATCCACAGACTTCAGTTATTGATGCCCACTGCAGCTCTCTGGGGAAAGTTCCAGGGACCCATGAGTGTCTCTGTGCTTTCTGACTTTGCAGTTGTTAGTGGGTGTGGGCTCATGAGTGCACCCACTTCTGCACCTCCTGGGTCATGCTGGATGCTGATGCAGTGTCCTCTCAGGTGTCACATCATTCTGAGAGCTGTTGCCCAGTTGTGGATGTAGCCACTTTGTGCACCAAGCCATGGGCTCTCACATGCACCCTCTTGCATGGCTCCCAGTTCAAGGCCAGGTGCCTCTCCAGTGTCCTTTCATGGGCCACACTGCCCTGAGAGCTGTTGCCCCGTTTTGGTCACAAATCATTTTATATCTCCCCTGGGATGTTAATGAACCCATACCTTCTAGTTCTTTTCAGGGTGGTCAGGCACAGAGCAGTCTCCCAACTGGCCTGAGTCTCCCAACTGGTAACTGGAGCTGAGAGTCACTTCTGAGCTTACTGACTGTAACCTGTCTCCCTGTGCCACTGCTTGGGCAGTCTATCGGTTCAGGCTTCCCTGTTCCTTTGATTTTCTGTGACTTGAGATCACAGTGATCCACCCAGAATTTTGTCCTATTCATCCCCTGTGCTCTTTTCAGTAAGGGATGTCTCTCTCTGGAGCAGATTTCGAAGGGTCATGATTTTTAATATCACTTTCTGGTGGCTGTCTTATGGAGAATCCCTCCAATCTCCTCTTATCTTCCAATATGTCCCCCAAAGATTTACATTTCTGTACTTCCTACTTCACAAAAAGTAGTCATTTTGTTGCTTGTAGAAATCTGGATAATTGTTCTTACATCTGAGGTTGAATTCGTGTGTGTTCAGAATGGCTTGATAGACATCCAGCTAAATTCAAGGGATCAGCTGAAATGAGGTCCCTACTCTGCTGCCATCTTGCTCCTCTTCTCCTGAAACAAAGACTCTGAATGACAGACTAGATCACATTGATTTCTTTTCTTTTTTTATGTTTTAAGAATTTTTTATTTAAATTCAATTCAGCTAACACATAGTGCATTATTGGTTTCAGAGGTAGAATTTAGTGATTCATCAGGTGCATATAACACCGAGTGCTCATTCCATCAAGTGTCCTCCTTAATGCCCATGAGGCAGTTATCCCATCCACCCTCCCCAGCCACCTCTAGTTTGAACACAAAATTTTGACTATAATATCAGAGTTTGGACTGGGAAATGTTCCTCCCAGAATTCTAGCATTAATTATTTATTTTCTCACAACATTATCTCCTTAAATTCCTTTTTTTTTTAAAGTGTATGTATATATTTCACACATATATTTTGGCATTTTTATCTACATCCAAACTTAAATTCCTTTTTAAAATTATGTTCAGTTAGCCACCATATAGTACATCACTAGTTTTTGATGTAGTGTTCAACAATTCATTATTTGCGTGTAACACCCAGTGGTCACCATCATGTGTTCTTATTGCCCATCACTAAGTTTCCCAATCCAGCCCCTCCTACCCCTCCAAAATCCTATTTGTTCCACAGAGAAACATATTGATTTCTGATAACATTTATTTCAGGATTTCTCTTTTCCTTTTGATAAATCTAAGCATAGTTTTCTCTATTTTATTTTATTTTTTCACAAAAAACTAGACCTTGCTTTTTTGTTCTGTTCTGTGTTTGTTTTTTGTTTTGTTTTGCTTTGTTTTATATCATTTATTACTGCCCTAATCTTTACTATTTCCTTCCTTCTCCTGTATTTAGGTTTTAGTCATCATACCTTCTCTAGCTCCTTCAGGTATAACGTTAGAGTGTTTCTTTCAGATTTTTCTTGCTTCTTGAGGTCTTCCTCAATGTTGCATATTTTTCTGTTAAGACTACTTTTGCTTCAGAGAAATAAGGGGAAAGTGAAAAAGGTTTCATACTCCCGTGTGTGTGTGTGTGTTTATACGTGTGTGTGTGTAATGTTCAGACTACACATCACACCTGAAGATGGCTCCACTGCTTTCCCACATTGTCACTAACATTGAGGCTGTGAGCACTTTTAAGACAGTGACTCCCCAACCAAGGCCCTTTCTTCCTTTGCTTTGGATTTTTGATGCCTCTGGAGGTCTCATGTCCAGCATGCACTTTATGCTGCTTCTAGCGAGTTTGCACATTGAGCAGGGTGGACCTGTGATGCACAGTGAGGGCAGCTGGGAGTCCTGTAAAGGCTCACTTGATGAGCAACAGTTTTTTTTTGTGATTCATCGGTATTTAGGGACAGCAAAAAACAACGTGAGTGACTCTGTATTTTGTGCATTTTAGTATAACTGTTTTCCCATTAGAACACATTTTCGAAGTCAGAGAGTGAAGAGGTAAGCACAGAATCATGTGTGCAGAGGACGCCCCTGAGGGAAAGTGTTCTCTGGATAGGAATCACTAGATCCTGACAGGAAACTTGCCCATAACCTTCATCTGCATCTGCTCCTGGGGCTTAAAGTCAGAACTGGTGAGTGGTGTGTACCCCCTGGTCGTCCATATCCCGTCCTACAGGGAGGTTTTTGTCTGGGTTCACATTGATGTCCCCTCAGTGTGTCTGTTGCACAATAATACATGGCCGAGTCCTTGGATCTCTGGCTGTTCATCTGCAGATACAATGTGTTCTTGCTGTTGTCTCTGGAGATGGTGAATCGGCCCTTCACAGAGTCTGCATATCTTGTGCTACTTCCATCATTGCTAATATATGCTACCCACTGCAGCCCCTTCCCTGGAGCCTAGCGGGCCCAGCTCATGTAGTAGCTGCTGAAGGTGAATCCAGAGGCTGCACAGGAGAGTCTCAGGGACCCCCCAGGCTTCACTAGGTCTCCCCCAGACTCCACCAGCTGCACCTCACCCTGAACACCTGCAGAGAAGACATCCTGGTCAGGAAACTCACACATCCACAGTTTCTTTCACTCATATCCTCTCATGTCCTGAACTTCTCTTGTTCACTATGAATTACCTTTTTAAAGAGCAACAAGGAAAACCCAGCCAAACACAAACTCCATTGTGAGTTGTCTGTGTCCTGTCCTGAGTACTGACTGGAACACCTGGGAATCCTGGTGCTGGGGCTCCTCTCCCAGCTGCAGAGTCAGGTTTGGGATGTTTTTAATCAGCATATGGAGGACCCTATTTGTTTGTTCTCTGACTATATATTCAGCTTGGGATCTATGTGACCTTAGATGACAATGGCCAGAAGATATCTGACTGCCTTTGTTTTGGTTGTTTTGACCACTTTAGAAAAAAAAATGATTTTCATTATATAACTTTCCAGAGTATATACTTGGACATGTGCTACTTTCTTTTTACATATTCACACAAATATGAGATTGATGTCATTTAATGCCATAATGAATTATAAACTGACACCAAAAATTTTGGAGGGTTTTTGAGGTGTCCAAGAGCACACACAGGATGAGAGTGAGCCCCAGTTTGTGGCCTGTCCCCTGAACAGCCTGGAGGAAAGAGTTGGCAGCCTGGTGAGGAATGTGGAACCCCTCCTGTAATGGGTCAGGATGATTTTACTTCCTCTCTGTATTGCCCTGAAATATAGAGAGTATTGGGTTTGTGTAGGTGCATTTTCTAGTATTTCAATATCTATGTGTTCCTCCCAAGTCATCGCTGGGATTATTTGTAAGAATTTTGGTGAGTGTGCTTGACACGGAATGAATGGCATATAGGCAGAGTGTGTGATGGGATTAACATTGGTGTCAGAATCAACATTGTCCAGAATGAACAAATCAACCCTCCATAAAATCCCCTGTATTTTCTTGAATTCATCCTTCCTCTTCCCTTCTTCTCCCTGTTGACACATAACTATGGGCTTTTCTCATTTTATTTAGACTAGTTTTAACTTTAAGAATTTATATTGTATGGAATTTTATTTGTAGGACTTCTTTTTTTCTTTTTGCTCTGCACAAATCCTTGAAAATTCAACCATGCTGCTGTGTGTAGCAAGAACCATTTACTTTAACATTTATTTGACACATGGAAAAGTCGAACAGAGTAGAGACCCCAGATAAAGACTCTCAACTTTATGGAAACTAATCTTCAACAAAGCAAGAAAAAGTAGTGGAAAAAAGACAGTCTCTCCAATAAGTGGTACTGGGAAAATTGGACAGCTATGTGCAGAAGAATGAAACTCGACCATTCTCTTACACCATACACAAAGATAAACTTGAAATGGATAAAAGAACTCCATGTGAGACAGGAATCCACCAAAGTCCTAGAGAAGAAAATAGAAAGTAACCTCTCTGACATCAGCCACAGCAACTGCTTTCAAGACAGTCTTCAAAGGCAAAGGAAACAAAAGAAAAAATGAATTTTGGGACTTCATCAGAATCCAAAGCTTCTGCACAGCAAAGGAAACAGTCAACAAAACAAAGAGGCAACCCACAGAATGGGAGAAGATATATGCAAATAACACTATAGATAAAGGGCTGATATCTAAGATCTAGAAAAAATCTCCATAAACTCAACACTCTAAAAAAAACAGATAATCACGTCAAAAATGGGCAGAAGACATGAACAGACACTTCTCCAAAGGAGACATACTAATAGCCAACAGACACATGAAAATGTGTTCATCATCATTAAGCTTGGGGGAATTCATATAAAAACCAATGGAGATACCACCTAACACCAATTAGAATGGCCAAAATTAACAAAACAGTAAACAACGTGTGTTGGAGAGGATGTGGAGAAAGGGGAACGCTACACTTTGGTGGGAAAGGACGTTGGTGCAGCCACTGTGGAAAACAGTGTGGAGATTCCTCAAGAAATTAAAAATAGAGCTTCACTATGACTCAGCAATTGCACTACTGGGTATTTACCCCAAAGATGCAGATGTGGTGAAAAGAAGGGCCATCTGTACCCCAAGGTTCATAGCAGCAATGGCCACGGTCGCCAAATTGTGGAAAGAGCCAAGATGCCCTTCAACGGACGAATGGATAAGGAAGATATGGTCCATATATACAATGGAGTGTTATGCCTCCATCAGAACGGATGAATACCCAACTTTTGTAGCAAGATGGGCGGGACTGGAAGAGATTATGCTGAGTGAAATAAGTCAAGCAGAGAGAGTCAATTATAATATGGTTTTGCTTATTTGTGAAGCATAAGAAATAACAAGGAGGACAGGGGAGATGGAGAGGAGAAGGGTGTTGAGGGAAATTTTAGGGGGATATGAACCATGAGAGACTGTGGACTCTGAAAAACAATCTGAGGGTTTTGAAGGGGCAAGAGGTGGGAGTTTGGGTGAGCCTGGTTGTGCGTATCATGGAGGGCATGTATTGCATGGAACACTGGGTGTGGTACATAAACAATGAATTCTGGTAAACTGAAAAGTAATTTAAAAAAATTTAAAAAAAGGGGCGCCTGGGTGGCTCAGTGGGTTAAGCCGCTGCCTTCGGCTCAGGTCATGGTCTCGGGTTCCTGGGATCTAGTCCCGCATCGGGCTTTCTGCTCAGCAGGGAGCCTGCTTCCCTCTCTCTCTCTCTGCCTGCCTCTCTGTCTAGTTGTGATCTCTCTCTGTCAAATAAATAAATACATAAATGAATCTTAAAAAAAAGTTAAAAAGGTAAAATCACTGGACAAGTTCTAGAGTAAGAATGCAATAAAGTTTGGAATGTTGTGATTAAAATAACACAACGATATATTACCTTATACAAGTTAGAAAGACTAAAATTAACAAGACAGGGAACAACAAATGTTGGAGAGGATATGGAGAAAGGCGAACCCTCTTACGTTCTTGGTAGGAATGCATGTTGATACAGCCACTTTGGGAAACAGTGTCTGGATGCCTAAAAAAGTTAAAAATAGAACTACCCTATAAGTCAGCAATTGTTCTACTGGGTATTTACCCCAAAGATACAGATGCAGTGAAAAAAGGGGCACATGCACTCCAATATTCATAGGATTAATGTTCACTATAGTGAAACTGTGGGAGGAGCTGAGATGTTCTTCCACATATAAATGGTATGATAATGACGATGTGGTCCATATATACAATGGAATACGACTCAGCCATCAGAAAGGATGAATACCTACCATTTCATCGATTTGGATGGAACCAGAGGGTTTTATGTCAAGTAGAATAAGTCAGTCAGAGAAAGATATTTATCCTATGGTTTCACCTCTATGTGGAACATAAGGAATAGTGAGGAGGACCACAGAGAAAGTCAATTATCATACGGGTTTACTTACTTGTGGAGCTAAAGGAATAACATGAAGGAAATTAGGAGATTAAAGGAAAACTGAATTGCGGTAAATTGGAGGGGGATATGAAGCATGAGAAACTGTGGACTCTGAGAAACAAACTGAGGGTTTGGGAGTGGAGGGGTTGGAGGGATGGGTGAGCCTGGTGGTGGGTATTAAGGAGGACACGTATTGCATGGAACACAAGGTGTGGTGCATAAACAGTGTATCTTGGAACACTGAAAAATGAAAAAAAATCAGGGAGGGAGACAAACCCTGAGAGACTCTGGATTCTGGGAAATAAACAAGGATTACAGAAGTGAGGGTGGTGGGGGTTGGGTAGCCAGGTGATGGGTATTAAGGAGGGCAGGTGATGTGATGAGCACTGGGTGTTATACCCAACTAATGAATCTTTGAACACTTCACAAAAAACATGATATACTATATGCTGGCTAAGTAAATATTAACAGAGAATATAGGCATTTTTCACATTTAAAAAAATTTTTGTCAGTGTTCCAGAATTCATTGTTTATGCACCAAGGAAATAGGGCTTTGACTGACACACTGGGCCACATAGAGTCTTTTATTATTTATTTGGGCCCTTTCTCTTTTATTTTGGTAAGTTTAAGTGGAGGATTCTCAGGTGTATTGTGTTTTTTCCCCAAAGTATTACATGACGTGATGAGCACAGGCTTTTATACTGAACAGATGGAGCATTGAGTATTATATCAAAAATCAATGATGTACTATACCTTGTCTAATTGATTTAGAAAAAAAAATATGCAGACCCTGGTTTCTTTGACTTGTTCTGTGTTTCTCAGTTTCTATATAATATCTTTCTGCTCTAACCTTGCTATTTCCTTCCTTCTGCTATATTTAGGATTCAGTTGTTCTTTCTCTAGGAGATTTAGGTGTAATGTTAGGTTGTTTATTTGAGATTTTTCTTTCTTCTTGAGGGGCTCCTGTACGCTGTGTATTTCTGTCTTAGGACCACCTTTGTTGCAGAGAAATTACAGGATGGCGATAGAGGTTTTCTACTCTTTCCTTAAACTTTATTTTATTTTTTTCAGTGGAGGTTTTATACTCGTGTGTGTGTGTGTGTGTGTGTGTGTGTGTGTGTGTATGTGTGTCTGTGTGTGTGATCTTCTGGCTTCGCTGGAGGGTCATGTTATCCATAGTGAGTACCACTGAGATTCTTATAAAGGTTTTGTTGACCTGCATCAGGATATTTGTAATTTATTGGTATTTAAGGACAAGAGGAAACTAATGTAACTGACTTTTTTTTTTGCATGTTAGTATATTTTTCTTCCTGTTACAACTAAGTTTCTAAGTCAGAGAGTGAGTATATAAACACAGAATAATGTCAAGGAGGCTCCCTTGGGGAAACTGCACTATGGAGAGGAAACCCCAGACCCTAACAGGAAATATGTCATAACTGCCATCTGCACCTGCTCCTGGGATTAAGGACAGAATTGGTGATATATGTACACCCTCTGCTGGTCTGTTATTCTTGTAGTTTGAGGTTTGTGTCTGGGCTCACACTGCAGTCCCCTCACTGTGTCTCTCACACAGTAATACACGGCCGTGTCCTCAGCTCTCAGGCTGTTCATCTGCAGTTACAGCGTGTTCTTGCCATTGTCTCTGGAGATGGTGAATCGGCCCTTCACAGAGTCTGCATAGTATGTGCTACTTCCATCACTGCTAATAACTGTGACCCACTGCAGCCCCTTCCCTGGAGCCTGGCAGATCCAGCTCATACCATAGCTACTGAAGGTGAATCCAGAGGCTGCACAGAAGAGTCTCAGGGACCCCCTAGGCTTCATCAGGTCTCCCCCAGACTCCACCAGCTGCACATCACACTGGACACCTGAAGACACAAGACATCCTGTTCAGGGAACTCTCACACACCCAGTGTTTCTTTCACTCATATCCACTCACATCCTCAACGTCTATTGTTCACCATGAATTACCTCTTTTCTTTTTTTATTATTAATTTTTTTATTTTTTTAAATAAAAATATTTATTTCTATCCCCAGGGGTACAGGTGTGTGACTCGTGAGGTATACACTCTTCACAGCACTCACCATAGCACATACCCTCCCCAAAGTCCATAACACCACCACCCTCTCCCAACCCCCCTCCCCCCAGCAACCCTCAGTTTGTTTTGTGAGATTAAGAGTCTCTTATGCTTTTTCTCCCTCCCAATCCCATCTTGTTTCATTTATTCTTTTCCTACCCCCCAAACCCCCCACATTACATCTCCACTTCCTCATATCAGGGAGATCAAATGACAGTTGTCTTTCTCCGATTGACTTATTTCACTAAGCATAATACCCTCTAGTTCCATCCATGTCATCGCAAATGGCAAGGTTTCATTTCTTTTGATTGCTGCATAGTATTCCATTGTATATATATACCACACCTTCTTTATCCATTCATCTGTTAATGGACATCTAGGTTCTTTCCATAGTTTGGCTATTGTGGACATTGCTGCTATAAACATTTGGGTGCACGTGCCCCTTCAGATCACTACATTTGCATCTTTAGGGTAAATACCCAGTAGTGCAATTGGTGGGTCATGGGGTAGCTCTATTTTCAACTTTTTGAGGAACCTCCATGCTGTTTTCCAAAGTGGTTGCACCAGCTTGCATTCCCACCAATAGTGTAGGAGGGTCCATCTTTCTCCGCATCTTCACCAGCATCTATCATTTCCTGACTTGTTAATTTTAGCCATTCTGACTGGTGTGAAGTGGTATCTCACTGTGGTTTTGATTTGTATTTTCCTGATAGCTAATGAGGATGAACACTTTTCCATGTTTCTGTTAGCCATTTGAATGTCTTCTTTGGATAAGTATCTGTTATTGTCTTCTGCCCATTTGTTGTCTTCGCTCTCTGTTTTTTGAGTGTTGAGTTTGAGGAGTTCTTTCCTGATCTTGGATATCAGCCCTTTGTCTGTACTGTCATTTGCGAGTATCTTCTCCCATTCTGTGGGTTGCCTCTTTGTTTTGTTGACTGTTTCCGTTGCTGTGCAGAATATATAATTTATATAATATAATTTCTAGAATATATAATTTTGTAATTGTATTAAATGTACCTTTATTTCTAGGACTTCTATTGCTGAGCCAAATATTTGGCAATACCACCATATTTATTATGTCTTTTTATGATAGGCAGCTTTCCAAAGATGACATAGAGCACAATATGTCCACTTTTAAGCTGATGATTGGGATCGGGATTGTATCTGTATTTTATGTTTGTATTTATTTAGTTAGTTAGTTAGTTAGTTACCATACAGTATATCATTAGTTTTTGATATAGTGTTTCTGTATATCAATAAAATCACTACTCAGATTGGAGTTGCAAAAGCTCAAGAAATAAATGGAATAAGCATCAGATGAACAAATTCGTGTCAATATGTCTTCTAATTGTGGTCATGAGACAAACAATAAACTCAAACTCTTGGGAGTGAAAAGTACTCACAGGGGCTAAGAACCAGCATCTTGGCATACTGTGAATGCAGATCCCTGATGACAAATAAACTGTCACAAGGTTTAGGTAGAATATTTAATGGATTTCTTGTTATCATGTGTACTAAAGGTGTTATAGCGTGAAGTTCACCAAGACCTAATCATTAAATCAATCCTGGCCTTGTGCCTTTCTATCCTGTAGGATAGGGACAAATCATAAAAATCCTCCCTTCACCCCTCTGGTCCTGTCAGGATGGAAGATGACTCAGAGCAGGAATGCATGGAGATCCACGCATCCTGTGTCCACCACAGAAACAAAGAATTTATCTGCAGAGGAAGCCCTCAGAAGAAGCATCCTGGGGTCACAGGTGGAGCCCCATAGGATCTGGGATGGGAACCGACATCACAATCTCAGTTCTGTTGAGGACTACACACACTTTTCACATGGAATTAAAGCCTTAGTCTTCAGGGGAAAGTAGGGAAACAAGAAGATTGGGACACCCAGGGACCACTGGAGCTGTGGGAGGGGACAACCGGGAGGAACAGAATGACTGTGTACCTAGAGACAGGCAAGAATACATGGACTTGGACCACTGGTGGAGGAGGGGCAGTGACACATGCAGGCCTCCACCGACCCAGGTTCCTGGGAGGACCTGAGGCTAAGGCTAGATCATCAAGTCAGTGTTCTTGTAGTCTGAAGCCTTCCACCACATTAACGACTGTCACCTGAGTAGCAGGTGAGTACTGGAGAGTGGAAGTAGATTTTACATGAGGGAGCTCAAGGTGATCACGGTGCTGACAAGGGAACAAAAACAGGAGATCTCTGGAGGAATCTGAACTCTTGTGTGGCTACAGCAGAGACACATTTCACTGCTGCTACCCAGGCAGCCCATTTACCAGTGGAGCCAGGAAGAGAGTCACACATTCCACAGCATAGGCCTCGCAAAGAGAGGGTGTGATCATCTACAGGAAGCATAAAATATAATAATATAATACCAAGTGCTCTTTTATGGTAGACATTCATAAAACCCCACCATAATTCCAGGAGCTCCATACTGTTAGGGAACCTCTCTGTTCCACCCGCCCCTCTCTTCTCTTGTGGTTCAATTCCTGGATGTGCAAGTTTGGCAACAGCAGCTTCATGTACAAATCATGTGGAAATTTGTCAAAGCTGGGTCACTCCATTGTATTTGGTAATTCAGAGCTTCTCCATACATCATGAGTGAATTTAACTCCCCCCAAACACCTTCACTACCAGATATGTTCATGTGTAAAGGACAGAATAGGATGGCAGAGTTGTCAGATTTTGTCATCGCTCCAATCAGTGTCACCTCCCTGGGAGCATCCTGGGTGAACCATCATCACTCCATGACACATTTACACAAGTAATGCCTTCTCTGGTCCCGCAATTACACTTCACACCTGTGTGACAGGGGCAGGTCAACCCCTTTAACCTGTGTCCTCATCACTGCACTCAGTGATTTAGATCAGAGCTCTGTGAAGGCCCTTCTCTCAGTATCTTCATGAACAGAGCTATGGATTCAGGATCTTGTCTCCTGGCTCCCCTGTAGCTTGTTAATGTGAATTACATAATAAATACACTACCTGCCTGATAGAGGCATTGAAGACCATGAGAAGTTGGCGGATCCAGTTATAAGGACACATCTGGATGCTGTGTTAGGGTCTGGAAGAGGGGACTGAACAGCTCTGGGGCTGCAGAGGGGAAGAGACAACCCACAGCATCCAGGTCCATGCGTGTCTCAAACTCACGGATGTTCTCTGGGCCTTTAATCTCCACAGACTGATGTCAGTGTCCACCCTGGCTGCAGGGTGTGTGTGGACCTGGATGGAGACCAGCTGACTTCACTTCCCATAGGGAAGGAAAAAAACAGAAGTGTTTATATTTATGTGGGTGCAGGTGGTTCCTATGGTTTTCTCATCGCCAGGAACAAAACACCTGGCATGTGGAGGTCACAGGTGTCTATGATGTGGACATTGTCAATGACAACTCTGGCTGGATACTAGGACATGTTCAAAGACCCATTTAGAAAAGCCTTGCATCAAAATATGAGAGGAGAACACAGATAGTAACCTCTTAGATCCTCAACTGTAGCAACCTCTTGCAAGATGGGTCTCTAAAAGCAAGGGAAACAACCAAAAAGGAACTTTTGGGACTACACCAAGATAAAAATCTTCTGCAATGCAGAATGAACAGTCAACCAAACTAAAAGGTAACATATGGAATTGGAGAAGATATTTGCAAATGATACTACAGACAAGGGGTTGATATCCTAGATCAATAAAGAACTTACCAGACTCAACACCCAAAAAACAAATAATCCCGTCAAGAAATGGGCAGAAGGCATGAGTAGACACTTCTCCAGAGATACATACAAATGGCCAACAGACACATGAAAAAATGCTCCACATCTCTTGTCACCATGGAAATGTAAATCAAAACCACATGAGATGTTAACTTACACGAGTTAGAAAGGCTGAAGTTAATAATACAGGGAACAACAAATGTTGGAGAAGATTTGGAGAAAGGGGAACTCTCTTACGCTGTTGGTGGGAATGCAAGGTCATACAACCACTTTGGAAAACAGTTTCTAGGTTCCTCAAAAAGCTTAAAATAGTACTGCCCTATGACTCAGCAATTGCATTATTGGGTATTTACCCCAAAGATACAGATGCAGTTAAAAAGGGGGCACATGAACCCCAATATTCATAGGATTAATTTCACTATAGCGAAACTGTGGAAGGAGCTGAGGTGTCCTTCCACATATGAATGGATAAAGAAGATGTGGTCCATATATACAATGGAATATTACTCAGCCATCAGAAAGGATGAATACCTACCATTTCATTGACTTGGATGGAACCGGAGGGTGTTATGTCATGTAGAATAAGTCAAGCAGAGAAAGATATTTATCCTATGGTTTCACTTCTATGTGTAATGTAAGGAGTAGTGAGGAGGACCACAGAGAAATTCAATTATCATACCATTTTACTTACTTGTGGAGCATAAGGAATGACATAGGGCATTAGGAGAGGGAAAAGAAAAGTGAATTGGGGGAAATTGGAGGGGGATATGAAACATGAAAGACTGTGGACTATGAGAAACAAACTGAAAGTTTGGGAGTGGAGGGAGGTGGAGGGAGGGTGAGCCTGGTAGTGGGTATCAAGGAAGACACATATTGCATGGAGCACTGGATGTGCTGCATAAACAGTGAATCTTGGAACACTGAAAAATAAAATAAAATTAAAAAAAAAAAGAAATCAGAGAGGGAGAAAAACCATGAGAGATTCTGGATTCTGGGAAACAAGGATTACAAAAGGGAGGGTGGTGGGGGATGGGGTAGCCAGGTGGTGAGTATTAAAGAGGTCAGGTGATGTGATGAGCACTAATGTATCTTTGAACACTACATCAAAAACTAATGGCGTAATATATGTTGGCTATTTGAACATTAAAAAAGAACATAGACTTTTTTTTCCAGGTTTTTAAAATTTCATTTTAGTGTTCCAGAATTCATTGTTTATGCACCAAGGAAATAAGGGCTTTGAATGAAACACTGGACCAGATAGATTTCTTTATTATTTTTGGGGGGCACTTTCTCTTTTATTTTGATCAATTTAAGTAGAGGATTCTCAGGTGTATTGTGTTTTTTCCCCCAAAGTTTATGGGAAGTGATGAGCACAGGGTTTTATACTGAACAGATGGAGCAGTGAATATTACATCACCAAACAATGATGTACTATACCTTGGCTATTTAATTTAAAAAAAATATCAGACCCGGTTTCTTTGATCCATTTTGTGTTTCTTAGTTTCTATACAATCTCCTTCTGCTGTAATCTTGATATTTCCTTCCATCTTCTATACTTAGGATTCACTTATTGCTCATTCTCTAGCATCTTAGGTGTAATGTTAACTTGTTTATTTGAGATTCTACTTGCTTCTTGAGGTGCTCCTGTATGGGGTGTATTTTTGTCTTAGGGCCACGTTTGCTGCAGAGAAATGACAGGATGGTGATAGAGGTTTTCTACTCTTTTCTTAAGTTTAATTTTATTTTTTCAGTGGAGGTTTTATACCCGTGTGTGTGTGTGTGTGTGTGTGTGTGTGTGTGTGTGCGTGCATGCATGCGCGTGTGTGTGCATGCATGCGCGTGTGTGTGTATGTGATCTTCTGGCTCCGCTGGAGGTTCTTGTGATCCACAGTGAGTGCCACTGAGATTCTTATAAAGGTTTCGTTTACCTGCATTGAGATATTTGTAATTTATTAGTATTTAAGGATAAGAGGAAACTAATGTAACTGACTCCTTTTTTTTTTTTTTGCATGTTAATATATATTACCTCTTGTTACACCTAAGTTTCTAAGTTAGAGAGTGAATAGGTAAGCACAGAATAATGTCAAGGAGGCTCCCTTGGGGAAACTGCCCTATGGAGAGGAAACCCCAGACCCGGACAGGAAATATGTCATAGACTCCATCTGCACCTGCTCCTGGGATTAAAGACAGAATTGGTGAGGAGTGTGCACCCTCTGCTGGTCTGATACCCTTGTTGTTTGAGGTTTGTGTCTGGGCTCACACTACAGTCCCCTCACTGTGTCTCTCGCACAGTAATACACGGCCGTGTCCTCGGCTCTCAGGCTGCTCATCTGCAGATACAGCGTGTTCTTGCTTTTGTCTCTGGAGATGGTGAATCATCCCTTCACAGAATCTGCATAGTATGTGCTTCCAACACTGTTAATATATGCGACCCACTGCAGCTCCTTCTCTGGAGCCTGGCGGACCCAGTTCATTTCATTATTACTGATGGTGAATCCAGAGGTTTCACAGGAGAGTCTCAGAGACCCCCCAGGCTTCACCAGGTCTCCCCCAGACTCCACCAGCTGCACCTCAGACTGGACACCTGCAGACACAAGACATCCTAGTCAGAAAACTGTCACATATCCATGGTTTCTATTACTCATATCCACTCACATACTCAATGTCTCTTGTTCTCAATAAATTACCTTTTAAAAGAGCAACAAGGAAAACCCAGCCCAGCACAAACTCCATGGTGAGTTCACTGTGTCCTGTCCTGCTCAGTGAATGTGGACACCTGGAAATCCCAGGACTGGGGCTCCTCTCTCAGCTGCATGGTCTGGGCTGTTTTATTCAGTGGAGGGAAGACCCTATTTGCATGTCCTCTGAGTATATAGTTAGATCCAGACATAGATTCAATTCTTTACAAGTTAAAAACAAAGATTGCATTGTTTGTAGATCACTTTTTTAGATGGCACTTTGACAATATGTAGTATTCTTTTTTTGTTTGTTTGTTTAAAAATGCATTTATTGGATTCCTTAATGTCTCAGTGGGTTAAAGACTCTGCCTGTGACTCAGGTCATGATCCTGGGGTCCTGAGATCGATCCCCCCACCAGACTTTCTGCTCTGCTAAGAGCCTGCTTCCCCCCACCCTGCCTACCTCTCTGCTTACTTGTTATTCCTGTCTGTCAAATAAATAAAATCTTTTAAAAAATTCATTTCTTGGTAGGAAATGTTGGAGCAGGACATCAGTACTATAAATTCCCACTCAGAGTTAATAATTCTATCAGAGCCAAGTTAAATATACCTTTAATATATGAAAGAATAAACTTTGCAAAAGTGCTAGGATTATCAGTTTCCAAGCTCTGTTGTGTTGCATTGTCCTGTGTGTCTGTTTTAAAGCCAGTACCATACTGTTTTGATAACAACAGCTTTGTAATCTAGCTTGTAATTGGAGTGTGGTGACTCCAGGTGGCTTAGTTGCCTGTTTGCTTTCTTTCTTTCTTTTAAAAAAAAATATTTATTTATTTAAATTTCTTTTAACTGTACCAGAATTCATTGTTTATGCATCACACCCAGTGCTCCATGCAATACGTTTCCTCCATAATGCCCACCACCAGGCTGACCCAACCTCCTACCTTTCTTCCTTCAAAAACCCTCATTACTTCCTCCGAGTCCACAGTCTCTCGTGATTAGTCTCCCCCTCCAATTTCCCCCAACTCCCTTCTGCTATCCATCTCCCCATGTCCTCTGTTATTCCTTATGCTCCACAAATAAACAAAACCATATGATAATTGACTTTCTCTGCTTGACTTACTTCATTCAGCAGTATTCTAATGTGTGAAGACAATTTTTTTTCTTTTTTTCTATTATAGCATTTGTAAAATTATTTTCTTCTGTTAGTCACCATGCAGTACATCATTAGTTTGTTTTTTTGTTTGTTTGTTTGCACTGTACACTTTTTGCTGCTTTGTTTGATTATTCGACCATTGAGTTGAGGGTCCATATCTGGGCTCTCTACTCTGTTCCACTGGTCTATGTGTCTGTTCTTGTGCCACTACCATGCTGTCTTGGTGATCACAGCTTTGTAGTAAAGCTTGAAATCAGGTAATGTGATGCTCCCAGTTTTGTTTTTCTTTTTCAACATTTCCTTAGCAATTCAGGGTGTTTTCTGGCTCCATATAAGTTTTAGGATTGTTTGTTCCAGAACAAAAATATGAAAAAGCATTTCATGCTCACGGATTGGAAGAATAAACATTGTTAAAATATCTATACTGCCCGGAACAATCTATACTTTCAGTGCAATCCCTATCAAAATTCCAGTGGCATTTTTCAAAACAAGGACTTTGAATGACACACTAGATCAGACTGATTTCTTTTTTTTTTTTTTGTCTTCTCAATACTTTTTTTAATCGTTTTTTTAAATTTATTTTCAACATAACAGTATTCATTGTTTTTGTACCACACCCAGTGCTCCATGCAATCTGTGCTCTCTCTAATACCCACCACTTGGTTCCCCCAACCTCCCACCCCCCACCTCTTCAAACCCTTCAGATTGTTTTTCAGAGTCCATAGTCTCTCATTGTTCATCTCCCCTTCCAATTTCCCCCAACTCCCTTCTCCTAACTCCCCATGTCCTCCATGCTATTTGTTATGCTCCACAAATAAGTGAAACCATATGATAATTGACTCTCTCTGCTTGACTTATTGCACTCAGCATAATCTCTTGCAGTCCCGTCCATGTTGCTACAAAAGTTGGGTATTCATCCTTTCTGATGGAGGCATCATACTCCATAGTGTATATGGACCACATCTTCCTTATCCATTCGTCCGTTGAAGGGCATCTTGGTTCTTTCCACAGTTTGGCGACCGTGGCCATTGCTGCTCTAAACATTGGGGTACAGATGGCCCTTCTTTTCACTACATCTGTATCTTTGGGGAAAATACCCAGTAGTGCAATGGCAGGGTCATAGGGAAGTTCTATTTTTAACTTCTTGAGGAATCTCCACACTGTTCTCCAAAGAGGCTGCACCAACTTGCATTCCCACCAACAGTGTAAGAGGGTTCCCTTTCTCCACATCCCATCCAACACATTTTGTTTCCTGTCTTGCTAATGATTTCTTTTTTATTTAATTTTTATTAACACATAATATATTATTAGCCCCAGGATTAATGGTCTGTGAATCGTCATACTTACAAACTTCACAGCACTCACCATAGCACATACCCTCCCCAAAGTCCATAACCAAACCACCCTACTTTCTTATTTTATGTTTTAAATTTTTTTATTTAAATTCATTTCAATTTACACACAGTGCATTATTCCTTTCAGAGGTAGAATTTAGTGATTCATCAGTTGAACATAACACCGAGTGCTCATTCCATCAAATGCCACTAAAACCGTGAACTATATTGGTCCTAGCAAGCCCTAACCTGGGTGACGGCCATTCCTTGGACTGCCATCTGAGGTCCTGGCCCACACTGACTGTGCTCACACCCAGAGGAGGTGCAGGCCCCAGATGCCTGTGGGTGGAAGGACTTAGGCCCATGCTCATGACTGCTTGATTCCATTAGTTTCCCCTTAAGGTTTTTGCTCTTTTTGAGTGCTTTTAACCAGACTCCAAATTAATGCTTGTACACAACCACAGGGCACTAATGTAATGGGGTATTACTTTTCAATGAGTCACTCCTGGTGGCTCCCTCCCCCTTCTGCTTATCCTCCGATATTAGTCTGAGTCCTACCACTCTGCTTGACCTCTTCACTGATGTTATCTGCACCCATAGAGATCCGGAAGTGTATCTCTTACGTCTCAGGCTGATTTAATTGGTGTTCAGAGTGTTCAGAAAGATATTCAGCTCACTTTAGGGCACCAGTTGAAACATTGTCTCCTCCTACTCTCCACCATCTTGCCCCTTACCCATAAAGTCTTTTTTTTTTTTTCTGTTTTTTTTTTTGTTGTTGTTGTTGTTTGTTTGTTTGTTTTATTTCTTTTCAGCATAACAGTATTCATTGTTTTTGCACCACACACAGTGCTCCATGCAATCTGTGCCCTCTCTAATACCCACCACCTGCTTCCCCCAACCTCCCACCCCTGTCCCCTTCAAAACCCTCAGACTGTTTTTCAGAGTCCATAGTCTCTCATGGTTCACCTCCCCTTCCAATTTCCCTCAACTCACTTCTCCTCTCCATCTCCCCTTGTCCTCCATGCTATTTGTTATGCTCCACAAATAAGTGAAACCATATGATAATTGACTCTCTCTGCTTGACTTATTTCACTCAGCATAATCTCTTCCAGTCCCATCCATGTTGCTACAAAAGTTGGGTATTCATCCTTTCTGATGGAGGCATCATACTCCATAGTGTATATGGACCACATCTTCCTTATCCATTTGTCCATTGAAGGGCATCTCTGTTCTTTCCACAGTTTGGTGACCATGGCCATTGCTGCTATAAACATTGGGGTACAGATGGCCCTTCTTTTCACTCCATCTGTATCTTTGGGGTAAACACCCAGTAGTGCAATGGCAGGGTCATAGGGAAGCTCTATTTTTAATTTCTTGAGGAATCTCCACAATTTTATCCAAAGTGACTGCACCAACTCGCATTCCCACCAATAGTGGAAGAGGGATCCCCTTTCTCCACATCCCCTCCAACACATGTTGTTTCCTGTCTTGCTAATTTTGGCCATTCTAACTGGTGTGAGGTGGTATCTGTCCTTTTTTTTTTTAAAGATTTTATTTATTTATTTGACAGACAGAGATCACAAGTAGGCAGAGAGGCAGGCAGAGAGAGAGGAGGAAACAGGCTCCCCACCAAACAGAGAGCCTGATATGGGGCTCGATCCCAGGACCCTGGGAGCATGAACTGAGCTGAAGGCAGAGAATTTAACCCGCTTAGCCACCCAGGAACCCCCATAAAGTCTTTTCTGAATTGTGTTATGTTAGTCACCATAAAATACATCATTAGTTTTTGATGTAGTGTTCCAAGATTCATTGTTTATGTACAACACCCAGTGCTCCATGCAGTACATGCCCTCCTTAATACCCAACACCAGGATCACCTATCACCCCATCCATCTTCCCTCCAAAACACTCATATTGTTTCTCAGAGTCCACTGTGTCTCATGGTTCATCTCTTCCTCCGATTTGCCCCAATTCACTTTTCCTTCCCTTCTCCTAATGTCCAGCATGTTTTTCTTTGTGCTCCACAATTCAGAGAAACTGTATGATAATTGACTTTCTCTGTTTGACTTATTTCACTCAGCATAATCTCTTCCAGTCCCGTCCATGTTGCTACAAAAGTTGGGTATTCATCCTTTCTGATGGAAGCATAATACTCCATTGTATATATGGACCACATCTTCCTTATCCATTCTTCTGTCAATGTTTTTTTTTTTTTTTGATAGGGACTGAATTAAATATGTAGATTTTGGGTAACATAAACATTTAAAGAATATTTCTTCCTCCAATCCATGAACATGGAAGTTTTTCCATTTCTTTTTGTCTTCCTCAATTTCTTAAGTGTTCTGTAGTTTCTAGAGTATAGATCCTTTACCTCTATGGTTAGCTTTATTTTTAGTTTTTTTTTTTTTTGTGGTGGGGGAGGGTGGAATTGTATATGGGATTGATTCCTTGATTTCTCTTTCTTTTGTTTCATTTTTAGTGTTTAGAAATGTAACTGAATTTTGTGCATTGGGTTTATATACTGCCAATTTGCTGAACTGCTGTCCAAATTCAAGGATTTTTTTTTTTTTTTCTGGAGTCTTTTTGGTTTTCTACATTGAGTATCATGTCATCTGCAAAAAGTGAAATTTTCACTCCTTTTCCCCATTGTAATGACTTTTATTTCTTCTATTTTATGATGGCTGAAGCTAGGACTTCCAATACTATGTTGAAGAACAGTAATGAGAGTGGACATTCCTGTCATGCTCCTGACTTTAGTGGACTAGACCCTTCATTTGCTTCTTACAGGAGACTCATTTTAGACATAAAGTCATTTCCAGATTGAATATGAGAGAATGGAGAACAATTATCTTGCCAATGGACAGCAAAAGAAAGCTGGAGTAGCCTTGATACAAGTAGCCTTATATCAAATAAATAGATTTTTATCTGAAGACTGTCAAAAGAGATGAACGAATCTATATCCTAATAAAAGGGTCTACCCAGCACGAAGATCTAATACTTGTAAGAATTTATGCCCCAAACTTGGAAGCAACAAAGTATATAAACCGTTTTATAACAAAATTAAAGAAATATATTGATAATAGTAGAATAATAGTAAGGGATTTTAACACCCTACTCACAGCAATGGACAGATCACCTAAGCATAAGATCAACAAGGAAATAAAGGCATAGGGGAAGGGAAAGAAAACTGAATGGGAAGAAATCAGAGAGGGAGACAAACCATGAGAGACTCTGGACTCCGGGAAACAAACAAGGGTTACAGAAGGAAAGGAATGGGGTAGCCAGGTTACAGGCATCAAGAGGGCGGGTGATGTGATGAGCACTGAGTGTTATACAAGACTAACGAATCATTGAACACTGCATCAAAAAGTAATGATGCACTATATATTGGCTAAGTGACAATTAAAAAAATAATAACGATGTCATATATGTTGGCTAATTGAACATAAGAAAAGAACAGAGACATTGAAAAAAAGGAAATAAGGGCCTTGGACCTGATAGACTTTTTTATTATTTATGTGTCCATTCTCTTTTCTTTTTGATAAATTTAGGTAGAGGATTCTTAAATGTATTGTGTTGTTTTATTTCCCCCCCAAGTATCACGTGATGTGATGAACAGGGAATTATATACTTGCTTCATGGGGCTTTGAATATTATATCAAAAAGTCAATGATGGACAAGATGGCAGAGACGTAGGAGGTATTGTTTCAACCGGTCCCCTAAAGTGAGCTGATTATATACCAGAGAACTCTGATCACCCATGAAATCAGCCTGAGATTAGAATGATACACTTCTTGATCTCTATGGGGGAAGAAGACAACAGTGTAGAGGTAAAGCAGAGTGGGAACATTGGACTGATATCGGAAGATAAAAGGGGGAGGGAGCCACCAGAAGTGAGCCATTGGAAAGTAATACCCCAATACGAGAGTGTCCTGTGACTGGGAACCAGCATTAACCTGGAGTCTGGTTGAAAGCACTCAAAAAGAGCAAGAGATCTTAAGGGGAAACTGGTGGAATGGTTCTTGAGTCAGAGGGATTGTGAGTGCACCAGCAGGTGCACGAGCAGGTGTCTCAGACCCTTGCAGAGATACAGGGACTCCTATTCTTCCCAATGCACCAGCAGGTGTCTCAGACCCTTGCAGAGATACAGGGACTCCTATTCTTCCTTCCCCATTTATCCAACATGTCAGGAGTTACCCACTCAGCGTAACCACTATAGATTGTCTTGTTAAAAGTATATGTCCTTATACTTACTTCCTTTACTTGAACTCCTCGCTCTGCTCCTTGGCTACAATATCCTGCTATATTTATTGTATTTTAGGTGAGTAGGAATCTTGAATCAAGTCCAAATGATCTATCAGGTGCCCTCAAGCCGCTGAGGACTTTCCCTCCCAAGGGTATAATTTCATAGGTTCGATTGTATGAAATGTCCACTCTCTCAGTAAGGTGAGGGTCAGCTGCTTGTGGTTGGAGGAGTAGTCCTAGAAACCATGACTCTATATGTTTCCAATTATATTTGATGTGAATCACTAATGAAATTGCCATTGGCCTGAGAATTGTCCTCAGCAGGTATTGGGTTTTATTCATTCAGACAGGTATGAGGTGACACCTTTCCATGGTTTTGATTTGTGTTTTCCTGATGATGACTGACATTGAGCATCTTTTCATGTATGTGATAGCCATCTGGATGTATTCTTTATGTAAATGTTCATTCCTCTTCTGCCCATTTCTTAACTACATTATTGCATGTTGTGTATGGTAAATTCTTTATAGATTATGGATATTAAACTTTATCAGATATGCTTTTTTGCAAATATCTTCTCCCATTTATGACTCATATGTGGAATTTATGAGGGAAAACAGATGAATGTAAGGGAAGTGGGAAAAAAATGTGGGAGGGAAACAACCAAAAGTGACTCTTAGCAATAGAGAACAAACAGCAGGTTGATGGAGGGAGATGAGTGAGGATTAGGGAGATGGATGATGAGCATGAAAAAAGGCACTGGCTTTGATGAACACTAGGTGTTGGTTGTAAGGAATGAATTATACTCTAGAAACCAATATTACACTGTGTGGTAACTAATAAAATTTAAATTATAAATAAATAAGAAAAAAGCAGCAAGTCCTGGAATACATGTTTGGTGTCAGGCAGTGAGGACCAGGGGAAGAACACATTGTAAACATGCATCCTCAAGCTCGGGCTTGCTCCCTGCAGAGGAATGGGAGGTGCAAGGGAAGGCCAGCTGACCCTTGTCCATGCTTCATGAGTTCTCAGATGCACCGCTGTGAACCAGCCTGGCCCAGGAGCTCAGGACGACCACATGTGGGCAGGATGTGGGATGCAAGGTGTTTGGACAGCTGCCAGTGAGGTGTGGGCACAGACGAGTTAGGGAATGCCAACCCATACGGCACCACACAGAGAGTCATGACAGTTTTATACAAGTAATGTCCACAACCAGTCAGGGGTAAAATGGATAAATGCAAAAAATTGAATCTCATTACTCTACATCCCAATGGTTATGACACTTGAGACACAATTTCTCCCTTTCTACCTAAATTAGAGAAAATATTAAAATTATTCTGAACCTTGAAAACCATTCACTAAATATATGACCATAGATTTTCTACTAGCTGTTAAAAATACCTGCCTTTAATTGTTTTATGTTAGAAAAAAAATACCACATAAATGTAGAATCTTAAATTTTTATGAAATGTAAAATGCAATGGTGACAAGCATATACACACCATGATTTCACACTGAAGCATCTCCAACAGACTCTCATTTCTTCCACCATATCTGACATGTGGACCAGCCCTGCCATGATTAGGGCCTCAGGAATGGACCTTAGTCTTGCCTCTCATAGGATTTCATCTGCACTTTTCCAGGAGCTTCATGGTGTTACTGGTTCAATTGAGTAGTTGAGAATTATAGAGTGTGTTAATGTTTACCAGTAGTGTTGTTCGTTTCTTCTGTCACATAGAAAGGACATAAAAAGAAGGACAATTATGCAAAAGTTAAAATAAAGCAAATGAATAGTCAAGAAGCAAAATTTAAAAATATGCAAGTGACTCCCTAACCCTACAAGCTATAAAACCTTAAAACTCTAAGGATTAGTTATGTTTCCCAGAATGAGTCACTTTATAGTAATAGGAGTTCAGGAATTTGGATCTTGGTAGTTTGTTAACCATTCAGTTTCCAGAAGTGGTAATTAGTAAATCCCTGAATAATATCAGCTTTGTTTAATGGAAAAATCCTTCTGTGGTGTGTTGTGAAGTTCAGGAGAATGAACACAATCACTGTTTGCAATTATTTTTTAAGTTTTTATTTCAATTAAAGTTATTTAATGTAGGGTATATTTAACAAGACCCAAACCTACATAACCAACCTACATGTGCCACCCCTCTGGTAACCATCAGTCTGTTATCTGTAGTTAAGAGTGTGTTTCTTGTTTTGTCTCCTTCTTTCCCCCCTTTCCTCATTTATTTTGTTTCTTAAATTCAACATATGAGTGAAATTATATGGTATTTGTCTTTCACTGACTAATACACTTAGCATAAAACTCTCCAGTTACATCCAAGTCATTGAAAATGTCAAGATTTCATTCTTTTGTATGAGTGAGTAATGTTCCACTCTCTCTACATACACCACATTTTCTTTATCATTCATCAATGAGTGGACATGTGGACTGTTTGCATAGTTTGGCTATTGTAAATAATGCTGCTGTTAATATAGAGGTGTGAGGTTCTCTGTGAACTAGTCTTTTTGTGCTCTTTGGGTAAATATCCAGTCGTGTGTTTGCTGGGTCATAGTGTAGTTCTACTTCTAAGTATTTGGGGAATCTACACCCTGTTTTCCAGAGTGGCTGCACCCTACACAATCCACAACCGACCAGGAAATTCTGCAGGGCCTCAGTTCTAAGGAAGTGGTATCAGGTCTCATTTAGCAAGCCCAGCAGAGCACACCTACTTAAAATTCCCCAGTTTCTGGCCAAGGACTGAACACAGACCACTGCAGGCTAGGAGGGGCTCTGTAGACAACTGGCCTGAAGGCAATTCCTGCTAAAACAGAACAGCGGAGAACAAACAGTACACAGTACACACCGGTACACACCAGAGATCTCTCTGAAGCACCAAACCCTCAACATTACTGCGTTTTGTAGTACACCAAAGAAGGTAGAATCTTCGAGAAAATGACAAGATGGAGGAATTCAGTTTCAGGTGCAGTTCTGAAAACCTCAGTTTAGGTTTTCTTAGATCAGTCCCTTTGACCCCACAGGATAATCAGAGGACTTGTGTTCTGTCTCCAGATCCAGTACCTTCCATTCCTGAAAGGATCCTGTGCATCAAGAACACTGCCATCCAGCCAAACCATTCACAATGTAGCAATGTCCACTGCAGTGGGATACTGAGCGCTGCTGACAATATCCCTGCCATTCTCGTCCTTTTGGAGCACCTCTGACTTCCTGCTCAAAGTGACTGTCTCATTGCTGACAAATGTTTTCTTCTCCTTGTGACTTGTTGGGTGAGAGTATGTGCCTGGACCTCAGGTGGCAACAGTCACTTACGGCAAAATGATATACTTATTGAATAATATTCACTGGGCTTTCCACATTAAAACAGCAGTTGGGTTCATAGAAACACTGGATCAAAGGAGGAGGGGAAATAAGATTAAGATATTCTGAAATAAAACAGCAGAGTGCCATTTTGAGGCTCAATATATAAAGCACTGGGTACTTATCACACCATCTTTGAAGCAAGAAAATATCGAAGATATTAAAAAAAAGGAGATATATTTCTTGGTCTCCTTAGAAAGTTGAGGTCACAGAGAAGTCAATCCCCCACAGTACAGAGAGGCACAGACCTGCCTGAGTCTACAAGTCTTGCACAGAAACCTTGGATTTCCATAGGAGTCAGTATGCTTCTAGGTGAGATTAGCATTGGATCCCTACTGTGTAACAGATTTCCTTTCCGAGTGAAGGTGAGTATTCTCTAACCCACTGAGAACCTGGAGAACAAAGGCATAAGAAGGAGTAAATCACCCTTTTATTTCAATATCATTGCCTGAACTGCTCATCTACTCTTTTACTTTCCTACTCTTGGACTGAGCAATACACCAAGGGATTCCCTGGTTCTCCATCCAACAGACTCAAAATTATTTACTGCACCATCTCCACCAGCTTGTAGAGGACGGAGCCTGGGACTTCTCAGTCTGTCTTACCATGGGATCTAATTACACAAGTTCTTTTTGCAGGTGAAATTTCAGCTGGAAATGAATAATAACCCTCCATTATGTACATGCTTGTTGGCATATGGTATTGCCTGCCTTTCTGTATTGTAGGCATTTTTAGTGCAGGTGTAGTAGTATCTTGTGAGGATGAACATACTGATGTATATAATTACCTCTTTCTAGAATAGGACATTATGCTGTTACATGCTCCTTGAAGATCTGCTATGATTAGTGCTATCATCATGGATATAGAGGATGTAGGGATGGTGAAGTTCAGTCCATGCCCATTCCCACGTCCAGTTTGTGCTGCACGAGTTGTTAAGAGCTGTGGCAGATGCCTATTGGTAAATCAGTCTTGGACTTTAAAGTTTTGGAAGAAAGCCCTGCCATTCTTTGCAGATCATGATTCTTCTTTTAATAAATAACTGGAAGCCTGTTCCTAGATCTTAGGAAGAGTCACTAGGTTGCTATGGAAATTGAGCTGTCCATCTTGAAGTGGGTGTTATTTGAATGTCCAAGCCATAAAGTGGAGCATGTACACTGATACTCCATCAGCCGATGGAAGAAATGATGGTGTCTGAAGAGATCCTGAAGACAAAAATAAGTCACATGAAGAATTTTCTACATGCCCATGATCTCCCATCCTGCTGGACTGATTTCTCTCTCCAAACCTACATATATGGCCTCATGGGGAGAGCCATACAGTTACTTCAGAGGGGAAGAAAAAGTTGAACCAGTTTCACATTTGTTTCTGTATGATATTCAGACACCAGTTACAGGTGGAACTCACTAGTCTTTGAAAAATTATTTATTTTTTTTTAAATGTATTCAGTTTTAAAATTTCTTTTCAGTGTTCCAGAATTCATTGTTTATGCACCACGCCCAGTATTCCCTGCAATATGTGCCTTCCACAATATCCACTACCAGGCTCAAGCAACCTCCTACCCCAGTCCCCTCCAAAATCTTCAGTTAGTTCCTCAGAGGGAACTCACTTGTCTTATCACATTCTCCACCTCCCTGGAGCACCTGATTTATATGACAGAATTTCCCTCATGAAGGCAGGATTACAGCATTAATTCAGTGGCAACATCTTGCAAATTTGAAGCAAATTCAAGATCCTTCTGGAATGAAGATGTTGGTCATCCTGTCAGGTAATGGCCTGGCACAGCTTGAAGATTTGGCTGACAACAGGGAAAATACATCGTTGGTAGAGTATGAAAGCAGCTCTATATCCCAGTTTTCAGTCTTTTCCAGTTACAGAAATGAGGACCTTAGCTATCATGCTTATGTCCTCCTTGTTTTTTTAATATGTGTATGTTTTTGTTTTGTTTCCTGTCTTTTTCTTTGCCATGTAACACAAGATGTATTGACTTTATATCATTGCATTTAAGAATTCTTAATTATGCATCATAATATTTCAGTTGAATGATATCAATGAGAAGAGAAAACACCACTGAAGAGTTTCACCTCCTCTTCTGGGGAAGGTTTTAGATAGTTTTGTTTGTATGCAAGATACTTGTATCATATATGGTGAAATTGTGACTATGTTATTTTCTTTGTTTGCAGAATGAGTGTGATTAAGGCAATGAGTATGGAGGCCCAGTTTATGGGATGTTGACGGTTGTTGGTTAACTCAATGCGTCAGTGTGACAGGGACATGGTTAAGAGGATTGAACATTGTTTCTCTGGGTTTCTATGATGTTGTTTCTGGAATGGACTGGCATTTGCATCCATGGTCTCTCTGTATGTGGGCGTCATCCAATCCATTAAGGTTCTGAGTGGAATAAAAGGCTCAGGGAGGAGGAATTCCCTCATGTTTACTTCCTGTGTGCATGCTTGAGCAGGGACACTGGTCACCTCCTGCCCTTGGATGCAGCTACACTTTCAGGTCCCCAGGATCTCTGACTAGACCCCATTGAGAATCTGATGAGAATTACATCCCTGGCTGTCCTGGGTCTCCACATTGTGATAGTAGATCATGGGATTTCTCATACTCTTCAGTGATATATGCAGTGGGCTATGTGTTCCTTTCCTCAGGAGAACTATGACTAATACATGGAGCTTCTGGTATGTTCTTGTGGCTTGTAAGTGCCAAAATGTGTCAGACATATGAAGGGCTAACAAAGTTCATGAATGAAGTGTCATGATGTGTGTTTGGGGCAAGAGCTGGGTGAGGATAATGAGGAGTGAGGTGATGATGAAAAGATCATGAGATCTAAGAAGGGAGAGACCCCAGGTCCTTGGACACCAATGGGGAAAGACAGGTTCTGCTCATCCTGGGGGCGATTCTTAAAGCATTGAAGAAGAAAGAGTGAAGATTAGAGTCTCAAGACGATGTCATCTTTCCAAAACACAGAGCAATACTGATTTTGTCAAGAGCAGTCTAATGAATGACTACATTTGAAGTGAAAAATGAAAAATTAATTCATGTATAGTATGTGATATATTGAAGTCAGTTAAGGATAATCCCAAATACTGATACTTTGTCCATCATTCAATTTTATTATTTAGGAACTATTTATAGAAGTATTTAATTGAGAAATTTAATAAGGGTGTTTAAGAGTATTAAATAGTATTAAAATATTTAATAATAATATTCATTAAAATATTTTATATAGATCACTCTAGATATTTTTAAACTATGCATTTATTAATAGTTATATATTAATATCCAATTGCTTTGAAGTTAGAAATATCAATAAATATTCATAAAATCTGGAAGGATAAGAAGAAATAGTTGCACATTATTATTTCTTTGGAATATATATTTTTCATCTTTTATTTCCAGAGAACACATAAAATATATTTTAGTGTAAAAATTATTTCACCTTGAAACTCAATGATTATAACATACAATACTAAAATACTGAAATACTAAATAAATAAATACTAAAATACTATAATATCAGAACCTGTACAAATCCACATCCCCTCAAGCCCAGTACATATTTTTCTAGTTGAGAAGGAAGAGAATTCACCTTCTTCACCAGCAGCTAGACCTACCCTGTATTTGGTGGGTCTTAGAGCCCCCTGGTGTCCTGAGTGCCCCTGGTGACCCAAGCGCCCCCTGGTGACCCAAGCGCCCACTGGTGTCCTGACTGTTCCTGCAGCCCAGCCTCTCCTGTGTCCCTGCAGGGAGGTTTGGGTCTGGGCTCACACTGACACTCCCTCACTATGTCTCTACCAGTAAAACATGGCCAGGACCTTGGTGGCACTGAGATCAGTCAGCTGCAAGAACTCGTTCTTGGATGTGACTCTGGAGATGTACATGTAGCTCTTGTTCGATGGAGTGTCATGTGTGCTTTACCTATGATTTATAAACCAACTCACTGCACCCAGTCACTTAGGGTTGGTGGATTCAGAGCCACCAGAAATTACTGCATGACATGGAGAATCCGGAGATGGTGATCATGAGGTGCAGGGTCTCTCGGTACCTCACCAGTCATGAGCCTGACTCCTGAAGCAGCACCTGGGACAGGACACCTGGGCACAAGTACCCATCACTCATGACACTCACAACCATCCCAATGGTGCCATGTCTGACATCTGGACCATCTCTTTGGGGAGCTGTCACCAGACACAGAGAAGGGCCTAGAAACTCATTTTCCTCCAGACCACAGCTCTGCTTTCCCCAGAGACCTTACCCTGTCTGAAGAGAGAGCTGTGAGCTCCTACTGCCTGAGAGTGGATTTTACCCTAGAGGTTGAGGAAAAGTTTGCATGTGTGGGAAGGAGCCTGTCCTCGGAAGTCGACAGGGACAGAGTCAGGCTCCTCTGGACCTTCCAGGACCACCTGTGAGTATCTCTTTGTTGAACTCACAAGGTATGCTGGTCTGGGATGGGTGAGCCCTTGGTCTATGAGCTGTGTTGGAAGCAGGTCAATAGATGGCCTCACTTTCTGAGCATAAGAATAAATGTTGAATAAACGAGTGATTCAAAATTCATTTTAATCTAAACTATTTTTCAAAAAGATACTTAATGGGATCCACACTTTGTAGCTACAGCTTTCCAAATGAACAACTACCTGCACGGCATGGGTGCGTCTGGAGACCTTTGAACCTAATGGTCTCTTCTGATTGGCTTTGTCTGTGAAGATGTCTGCAAAACCTGTAAGTGATATCTTTGTCCTCAAGTGCATGGACACCAACACAAAGCGCCTATTCTGTTCCTATGTTTGGAGGGTGCCTCCCTGGTCCTGAGAAATCCACCACACACAGGGGCCTGTTATCTCTGGGAGGAGGATCTTGCTTTAAAGAAAAGTGGGTAAATTTTCTCTTATGCAGCACAGAGATGATCATTAATTCAGGCATGGAGTTAATGACACTCAAATACTACCCTGAAGGAAATGGTGTTAATGACCCATAGATTATTAGGATCTAAACATTAGAGGTCTAATAAGAGATTGTGGGACTTGTGTTCATATTCCTGCAAAACCTGCAGCAAGAGGATAAATGCTGAGATAGATGAATAGACTTCAAATAGAGATCGAATGAGCATAGAACAGATAGATGACAGATGGATACTTAGATTAGTCTATATTATTTAAAAAGACATTAGAGAGGAATCATATCATTATGAACACATAAAATGGAATGTCCATAATTGTCATTGTTTCTAAAATCATATTTTAATGATGAAAGAATATTTTGGTGTCAACTTTGGGTTGACACCCAAGTAAGGATATGTGTTAGGTTTTTTTTTTTTTTATGAATAAGCACAGTTTCCATTTAGGGTGGTAATGCCTCCTTGTAGATATTGGTTGCTGTATAATTTTGTGTAAGATCTGGAGCAGATCTTCCCCTATAACAGCCCATGGAATATATCTTTGAAACCTAAGTCATTACATAAGCAGGATCACATCTTTAAATGGAGAGGACGTAAATAAGATCATTTGTGTTCTTTAGCTTCTTGTAATCACTGAATCAATGAAAGATCAGGGGTACCTGAACTATTCCCGAGAGTGTGGGGCTATAAGGGAAATTGTGACTCAGAGGCAAGAATACAGAGGAGCCCTAAGCATGGGTTTGTTCACAATAATGGACACTGCAGAGCCCTACAGGAACCTGTCACTTCCCAGCTTCTTTTTGCACCCACATCTGTGGCTGGGACTCATGGTCAGGGGGCCCTGAGGGCCCCAAGTAACCATATTCCTGCTTTCCTCCAGAGACACTACCTGTCATCCATGGTCTTACTTCCCAGGGTGTCCTGAGCTCTGGGATGTGCACCGACATATTGTTTCCAGAGTGGCTGCACCAGGTCAAATTCCCACCAATAATGCAAGAGGGTTCCCCTTTCCCACATCCTTGTCAATATTTGTTGTTTCCTGTCTTGTCATTGTAGCCATTCTCACCTGTGTTGTCTTATCATATTGTGGTTTTGATTTGTATTTCCCTGATGCTGAATGATGTGGAGTATTTTTTCATGTCTCTCTTGGCCATTTGTATGTCTTCTTTGGATAAATGTTTTTTCTTGTGTTCTCCCCATTTCTTGACAGATTAACTGATTTTGGGGTGTTGAGTTTGGTAAACTCTTTGTAGCTTTTAGGTATTAATCTTTTTTTTATTAAGTTCAATTATTGAATGCATAGTACATCATTAGTTTTTCTTTTACATCGTTGGTTTTTGATGTAGTGTTCAATAATTAACTAGTTGCATTAACCCCAAGTGCACATTAGATCATGTGCCCTCCTTAATATACATCACCGTCTTACCCCACCCCCCATCTCCCTCCCTTCTGAACCCTCAACATGTGACTCCGTGTCCAGAGTCTCTTATGGATTGTCTCACTCTCTGATTTATTCCCATTCAGTTTTCCCTCCCTTCCCCTATTGTCCTTTGCACTATTCCTTATATTCCACATATGAGGGAAACCATGTGATAATTATCTTTCTCTGCCTGACTCATTTCACTTACAATAATACCCCCTACTTCCATCCATGTTGATGCAAATGTTAGGTCTTCATCCTTTCTGGAGGCTGAGCAATATTCCGTTGTATATATGAATTGCATCTTCTTTATCCATTCATCTGTTGAAGGACATCTGAGCTCCTGACACAGTCTATTATAGATATTGCTGCTGTGAACATTAGGGTGCATGTGCCCCTTCTTTTCACTACATCTGTACTATGGGGTAAATACCTAGTAGTGGAATTGCTGGGTTGTAGAGTAGGTCTATTTTTAACGTCTTGAGGAAACTCCTTACTGTTTTCCAGAGTAGCTGTACCAGCTTGCATTCCCAGCAACAGTGCAAAAGGTTTACTCTTTCTTCACATCCCTGCCAAACAATGTTTCCAACTCAATATTTTTAGCCCTTCTGACTAGGGTGAGGTCGTATCTCATTGTAGTTTTGATTTCTTTTTTTACTGATGCCAAGTGATATTGAACAGTTTTTCTTGCGTCTGTTAGCCATTTGTCTGTCTTCTGAGGAGTAATATCTATTTGTGTATTCTACCCATTTCCTGCCTGGATTATTTGGGTGTTTTAAGGCGTTGAGTTTGTTAAGTTCTTTGTAGATCTTGGATAGGAACCCTTTATCTATAAGGCATTTACAAATATCTTCTCTCACTCTGAGGTTGCCTTTAGCGTTGCAGACTGTTTCCGTTGCTGGGCAGCTCTTCATCTTGATGAAGTCCCATCGGTCATTGTCCCTTTGTTTGTCTTGCCTTTGGAAACGTGACTATCAGGAAGTCCCTGTGGTTGAGATCAAAGTGGTTGCTGCCTGCATTCTTCTCTAGGACTTTGATGAATTCTTGACTCCCATTCTGGCTTTTCATCTATTTTGAGTTTATCTTTGTGTATGGTGTAAGAGAATGGTCCAGTTTCATTCTCCTGCATGTTGCTGTCAAACTTTCCTAAACCATCTGCTGAAGGGACTTTTTTCTGTTGGATATTTTTTCCTGCTTTATTGAGAATGGAAAAACATGGAATGTTTTTTCCATTTCTTTATGTGTTTCAATTATAGTCATCTGCAAAGAGAGAGAGTTTGACTACTTCATTGTCAATTTGGATACCATTTATTTCTCTTTGTTGTCTGATTGCTGTTGCTAGGACTTCTAATACTATGTTGAACAAGAGTGGTGAGAGAGGGCATTCTTGTCATGTTCCTGATCTCAGCGGGAAGGCTGTGAGGTTTTTCCCATTGAGGATGATATTTGCTGTGGGCTTTCATAGATAGATCTGATGAAGTTCAGGAATGTTCCCTCTATCCCTATACTTTGTACCGTTTTAATCAGGAACGGATGCTGGATTTTATCAAATGCTTTTTCTGCATCAATTGAGAGGACCATGTGGTTCTTTTCTCTTCTCTTATTAATTTGTTCTATCACATTGATTGATTTGTGCATGTTGAACCATACTTTTAGCCCAGGAATGAATCGTACCTGGTCATGGTGGATAATCTTTTTAATATGCTGTTTGATCCTGTTTGCTAGGATCTTGTTGAGAATCTTATCATCCATATTCATCAGTGATATTGGTCTGAAATTCTCCTTTTTGGTAGGGTCCTTGCCTGGTTTGGGAGTCAAGGCAATGCTGGCTTCATAGAAAGAATCTGGAAATGTTCCTTCTGCTTCAGTGTTTTGAAACAGCTTCAGGAGAATAGGCGTTATTTCTTCTGTGAAAGTCTGGTAGAATTCCCCAGAGAATCAGTAAGGTCCTGGGCTCTTGTTTTTTGGGAGGTTTTTGATCACTGCTTCAATCTCGTTACTAGATAACAGTCTATTCAGGTTGTCAATTTCTTCCTGGTGCAATTTTGGTAGTTTATAGTTTATAGCACCAAGAACCATAAGATACCTGGGAATAAACTTAATCAAAGAGGTAAAGGATCTGTACTCAAGGAACTACAGAACACTCATGAAAGAAATTGAAGAAGACACAAGAAGATGGAAGACCATTCCATGCTCTTGGATCAGAAGAATAAACATTGTTAAAATGTCTATACTGCCTAGTGCAATCTATATTTTTAATGCCATTCCGAGCAAAATTCCACAGGTATTTTTCAAAGAGCTGGAGCAAATAATCGTAAAATTTGTATGGAGTCAGAAGAGAACCCGAATCACTAAGGAAATGTTGAAAAACAAAAATAAAACTGGGGGCATCACGTTACCTGATTTCAAGCTTTACTACAAAGCTGTGATCACCAAGACAACATCGTACTGGCATAAAAACTGACACACAGGCCAGTGGAACAGAGTAGAGAGCCAAGATATGGACCCTCAACTTTATGTTCAAATAACCTTCAACAAAACAGGAAAAAATATCCAGTGGAAAAAAGACAGTCTCTTCAATAATTGGTGCTGGGAAAACTGGATAGCTATATGTAGAAGAATGAAACTCGACCATTCTCTTACTCAGTCCACAAAGATAAACTCAAAATGGATAAAAGACCTCAACGTGAGACAGGAATCCATCAGAATCCTAGAGGAGAATATAGGCAGTAATCTCTTCGATATCAGCCACAACAACTTCTTTCAAGATAGGTCTCCAAAAGCAAAGGAAACAAAAGCGAAAATAAACTTTTGGGACTTCATCAAAATCAAAAGCTTCTGCACAGCAAAGGAAACAGTCAGCAAAACAAAGAGGCAACACATGGAATGGGAGGAGATATTTGCAAATGACAGTACAGACAAAAGGTTGATATCCAGGATCTATAAAAAACTCCTGAAACTCAACACACACAAAACAGACAATCATATAAAAAAATGGGTAGAAGATATGAACAGACACTTCTCCAATGAAGACATACAAATGGCTATCAGACACATGAAAAAATGTTCATCATCACTAGCCATCAGGGAGATTCAAATTAAAACCACATTGAGATACCACCTTACACCAGTTAGAATGGCCAAAAATTAGCAACAACATGTGTTGGAGGGGATGTGGAGAAAGGGAAACCCTCTTACACTGTTGGTGGGAATGCAAGTTGGTGCAGCCACTTTGGAGAACAGTGTGGAGATTCCTCAAGAAATTAAAAATAGAGGTTCCTTATGACCCTGAAATTACACTAAGGGGTATTTACCCCAAAGATACTGATGTAGGGAAAGGAAGGGCTACGTGTACCCCAATGTTTATAGCAGCTATGGCCACGGTCGCCAAACTGTGGAAAGAACCAAGATGCCCTTCAATGGACAAATGGATAAGGAAGATGTGGTCCATATACACTATGGAGTATTATGCTTCCATTAGAAAGGATGAATACCCAACTTTTATAGCAACTTGAATGGGACTAGAAGAGATTATGCTGAGTGAAATAAGTCAAGCAGAGAAAGTCAATTATAATATGGTTTCACTTATTTGTGGAGCATAACAAATAGCATGGAGGACAAGGGGCGTCAGAGAGGAGAAGGGAGTTGAGGGAAACTGGAAGGGGAGGTGAACCATGAGAGTCTATGGTCTCTGAAAAACAATCTGAGGGTTTTGAAGGGGCGGGGTGTGGGAGGTTGGGGGAACCAGGTGATGGGTATTGTAGAGGGCACAGATTGCATGGAGCACTGGGTGTGTTGCGAAAACAATACTGTTAAGCTGAAAATAAATTAAAACATTTAAAAATAAATGAAAAAAAAAGATATGAAGAAGGGCACTATATCATAATGAAAATGTTTAGCCTATAAGTAGTTCTATAAATTGTAGATATTTATGCCCCTAACCTGGGAGCAGTCAAGATTATAAATTATTAATATCAAAATGCAGAAGCACATTGATAATAGTACAATAATAGTAGGGATATTTAACACCCCACTCACAGCAATGGACAGACCATCTAACCAAAGATCTAAACAGATCACGGGAACAAGGACTTTCTATTATTATGTTCAATCAGTCAATTATGATACATCATCAGTTTTTGATGCAGTGTTCAATGGCTCATTAGTTGCACATAACACCCAGTGCTCATTATAACACATGCCTTCCTTAATCATCACCCAGCTTCCCCATATCTCCACCTACTCCCTTCTGTAACCCTCACTTTGTTTCTCAGAGGTAAAAGTTTCCTATGGATTGTCTCTCTCTCTCTCTGATTTCTTCCCTTTCACTTTTTCCTCCTATCCTTTATGATCCTCTGCCCTGTATCTTCTATTCAACATATTACTGAAACCATGTGATGATTGTCTTTCTCTGACTGACTTATTTCACTTTGAGTGATACCATCCAGTTCTATCCACATCGATGTAATTAGTAAGTATTCATCCTTTATCTTGGCTGAATAATATTCCATTGGGTATATGGACCACATCTTCTTTATCCATTCATCTTTAGAAGGGTATCTCTGATCCTTCCGTAGTTTGGCTATTGTGGATATTGCTGCTATGAACATTGGAGTGCAAGTTGCCCCTTCTTTTCACTACAGATGTATCTTAGGGATAAATACCCTGTAGTGCAATTGGGTCAAAAGGTAGCTCTATTTTTAACTACTTGAGGAAACTCCATACTGTATTCCAGAGTGGCTATACCAGCTTGCATTCCTACCAACAGTGTGAGAGGGTTCCCCTTTATCCACATCCTTGCAAACACTTATTTCCTGTTCTGTTGATTTTGGCCATTCTAACAGGTGTAAGGTGATATCTCATTATGGTATTGTCTTGTATTTCCCTGATGGATAGTGTTGTTGGACATTTTCTCTTGTGTCTGTCAGCCATTTCTAAGTCTTTTTGGAAAAGTGTTCTTGTCTTCTTTCCATTTCTTGACTGTATTTATTTATTTATTTATTTTTTCGGGGGGTGTTGAGTTTGATAAGTTCTTTATAGGTCTTGGATACCAGCCTTTTTTCTGTAATGTCAAATATCTTCTCACATTCTGTGGACTCTCTCTTAATTTTGTTAACTGTTTATTGCATTGTGCAAAAGGTTTTTATCTTGATGAAGTCCCAAAAGTTAATTTTTGGTTTTGTTTCCCTTGCCTTTGAGAGGTGTCTTGAAAGAAGTTGCTGTGGGCGGTGTCGAAGAGGTTACTACTTGTGTTCTCTAGCATTTTGATGGATTTCTGTCTCACATTGAGGTCCTTCATCCATTTGGAGTTTATGTTAGTGTGTAGTGTAAGAGAATGGTCCAGTTTCATTCTTCTGCATGTGGTTGTCTCATTTTCCAAGAACCATTTATGGAAAAGACTGTCTTTTTTCCATTGGATGTTCTTTTGTGATTTGTCAAAAAGTAGTTGACCATAGAATTGAGGGTCCATTTCTAGGGTCTCTGTTTTTTTCCATTGATCTATGTGTTTGATTTTATTCCAGGACCATACTCTCTTGATGACTATGGCTTGGTAATATAGCTTAAAATCAGGCATTGTGAAGGCCCCAGCATTTTTTTTTCTTTTTCATCATTTCCCTGGTGATTTGATGTCTTTTTGGGCTCCAACAAATTGTAGGATTTTTTGTTCCAGTGCTGTGAAAACTGTCAATGATATTTTGATACAGATATTATTGAAAGTGTAAATTGTAGGAGGGGGCAAGATGGCAGAGAAGTAGGAGATGCTGTTTCAACCAGTCCCCTAAAGTGAGCTTATTATCTATCAGACCACTCTGAACATGCATGAAATCAGCCTGAGATGCAGGCTTATACCCTTCTGGATATCTTTGGGGGCAGAGGATGTCAGTGATGAGTTTAAGCAGTGGTGTTTGAATGACGGGACTGATTTTGGAGGATAAAGAGGTGGGGGAGAGATCATCCCAAAGTGACCCTTTGGAAAGAAATACCCCAATGCGAGAGTGTCCTGTGATTGGGGACCAGCATTAATGTGGAGTCTGGTTAAAAGCACTCAAAAAGAGCAAAAGATCTTACGGGGCAACTGGTGGAATGGGGCAGCTATGGGAATGGGCTTAAGCCCACTGAAGCAAGATGGTTCCCACCAGCCAGCACAATGCCTGAGAGAGTGTGGTGAAGCATCCAGGCCATGGTCCCTGAGCCACTGGCACACGTGAGAGAGTACAGGTGCACGCCAGCCAGTGCTCTCTAGAACTGGAGCTTGTTGCACTCTACCCACACTGCACAGTGGGGGCCTGAGCCATCTCCACACCCTCCCCTAAGAGAGGTCCATGCAGGCTCTGGCTGGTGGTCTTATGACCAACCAAGAGTCTGAGCACTCCCAGCCCAGGCCAACATGAAAATCGTCATGCTGTCTCTGCTTGGGATCTCTCCGGCTGTCTGGACCTGCCCAGACAGCAGCCCGGCAAAGGTAGTCACTGGAAATGAGCTCTCCGGGCTGATATTCTCATGGTTATAGTAGCATTAGGGTGCAGAAACAAGTGCGAGCTCCTGCAACACCTGAGATGGTGGCTGGGGATGAGCTTGGCTTGTGAGGGGTGGCAGAGGGGGGTCTATGTGCTCTGGACCTCCTAGAGGGGAACAGATTGAGGCTTCTATCTGAGACAGAGGTCTGGGCGCAATTTGCTTTCCTCTAAACCTCTGAAGAACCACCAAATGCTACCAAAGGGGGAAAAAAAAAACCCTCCAGAGAACAAAAGCCTGAAAACCAGGTTCCTCAGAGCCCAGCCCCTTTATAGGGGGCAGGAAGAGTCAACCCAAGCAAGACTGCCTGAAAAACAATCCAGCAGATATCTCCCCTAGAGAGCTAGCCAAAAAAAAAAAAAATGAGATGACAACCAACACAGTGTCCCCATAAAATTGTAAAAACCCTATATGAGGGGAAAAGGAAGATATTAAACTCCCAGTATTGCCCTAAAACTTGTATACTTCATAGATGCAACTTTTATTTTTAATTCATTCCCACTATTTTCATTCTTTTATTTTTTTTAATAATTTTTAACCTATTTATCATCACAATGAGATGTTCAGTACAACAAATTCCATACTAACCTTTTAACTTGAACTTTTTTTTTTCATACATATACCTGTGTTTTTCTTTTCCTTTTCTATTTTTTAAATTTTAATATAGAGTTAACCTTCAAGGTAATCTTCTTTACCCAATCAATACTAACCCTATATATAAATCAGTTTTAATACCCCTTTATCATGGGAAAGTTGAGTCCTTTAACAAAGATATCAAGATACACCCAGGAAGAATCAATATAACCATCCTTGCCCACACTGAGAATTTATAACCACCCTCCAATCTTTTTCTTCTGTCAGTGTTTCTGTGTATTTGTTTTTGTTCTGGTAGTATATAAATCTTATACTTGGGGTTCATTTTGGCTGGGATCTATTTTTTTCTTGTCATTTAGTTTTGTTGGTCTTTTTTGGTCTGATTTTGTTTGTATACTTTATAAATCTTACCTTTGGGGGCCATTTGGGCTGGTTATTCTCTTTTGTTTTTCTTTCAATTTTTCGTGTCTCTCTCTTTCTCTCTCTTTTTTTCTTTTTTCTTTATCTTTCGTGGAGACTCTCGATAGCTCAGAAGCGTTCAGGGATGCACCTTGCCTGGATCACAGGTGATACATTCAGCTACACATCCCTTCAGCCATCTATCACCAAAATGACTAGGAGGAGGAATGCCCATCAGAGGAAATATTCAGAGACTGTGCCCTCTCCACCAGAGCTATTGGATATGGATAAACAGTAGTTCGGAAAGGGAATTCAGGCTAACAATTATCCAGGCAAGGGCTAGGTTAGAGAAAACCATTACTGACAAAATGGAATTGATTAAGGTAGAAGTGAAAGCCAACAGGGATGATGCTAACAATGCTCTCAATGAGCTCCAATCTAATCTAAATTCTCTAACAGCTAGGGTAACTGAGAAGAAGAAAGAATTAGTGATCTAGGGACAAACTGAGAGAAAAAGGATCAGGAAGAGGCCTGGAACAAACAGCTTAGAAGCCATGAAAACAGAATTAAGGAAATAAATGATGCCATGAAATGTTCCAGTGTCAGAATTTCTGGAATCCCTGAGGAGGAGGAGAAAGAAAGAAGACTAGAAGATATAGTGGAACAAGTTCTCCAGGAAAATTATCCCAATTTGGCAAATGGAATCAGCATTCCTGTCATAGATGCAGATAGATCCTCCCCCACTCAAAAGATCATAGAATCTAGAAAGACCTCCAGACACCTGATTGTGAAAATGATGAATTATAATTTTAGACAGGAGATCTTGAAAGCAGTTAGGGGGAAGAGATTCCTGATGTACAGAGGAAAGCCCATGAGAATAACATCAGACCTGTCCACAGAAACCTGGCAAGCCAGAAAGGGATGGCAAGATGTATTCAGGCACTCAATGAGAAGGACATGCAGCCAAGAATACTTTATCCAGCAAGACTGACATTCAAAATAGATGGAGAGATAAAGAGCTTCCAAGACAAGCAAGGTTTAAAAGAATATGTGACCACCCAGCTGACACTGCAATAAATGTTAAGGGGGGTTCTATAAAAGAGGAAAAAACCCAAGAATACCATTGAACATAAATACATGGAGACAATCTATAGGAACGAAGACTTCATAGGTAACACGATTCAATAAAAATGTATCTCTCAGTAATCACTCTCAACATGAAAGGCCTAAATGTGCCCATAAAACAGCACAGGGTTGCAGATTGGGTAAAACGACAGAACCTATCCATATTTTGTCTAAAGAGACCCATTTTGAAGCTAAAGATACATCCAGACTGAAAGTGAAGGGATGGAGAACCATCTTTCATGCCAATAGGCCTCAAAGGAAAGCTGGGGTAGTGTAGGCAGCCACGGACACAGCTAGAGGTGAGGGATCAAACCAGGCCCTGACTCATGCCTCCTGAATATCAGTTGAGTTGCGCTTGAGAAAGAGCCTGAGCTATGGACCCTAAGACTCACTGATGTGACTGCCTGCACATATTAGAGGCAAAACTGGGTTGCACATTTAACTGTTACAAGATTACCCTGTACTTGCATGGATTATAAATTGCACCACTGTAAGCTTGTGAATTGCTAGTTAAAGATTAGCTAAGTAGACAAAAGTTACTGGTGTCAGAAGATCCGCTACCAGTGCTTGGGAAATGGGCTTCGTAAAAGCTTGAGGGGTTTCATGTGAATGTTACGTGTGTATGAGCAATCAACCGAAAATAGATACTTCCTTATAATTGTTTCTGTTAGCCGTATAATGCCTCACAGCCTTGAATAAAATTGGCACTGCTTGGACATCATCCAATGTGTCCCTCCTGTCCTCATTTCTTTACAAGTCTTATTCTCTCTCCATGCTCTTACCCTCTCGACCCTGCTCGTGTCGTCGCACTGGCCACGACAAGGTAACGACTCTCATACCACATAAATTAGATTTTAAACTAAAGACTGTAATCAGAGATACAGAAGGACACTACATCATGCTTAAAGGGTCTATCCACCAAGAAGATCTAACAATGGTAAATATTTATGCCCCCAATACGGGAACAGCCAACTAGATAAGACAACTGTTAATCAAGATGAAGACTCATATTGAGGGGTGCCTGGGTGGCTCAGTGGGTTAAGGCCTCTGCCTTCGGCTCAGGTCATGATCCCAGGACCCTAGAATCGAGTCCCACATCAGGCTTTCTGCTCAGCAGGGAGGCTGCTTCCTCCTCTCTCTCTCTCTGCCTGTCTCTCTGAATACTTGTGATCTTTATCTGTCAAATAAAAAAAAGGGTCATATCGATATGAATACATTAATAGTAAGAGATCATAACATGCCATTCTCAGTAATAGATCATCCAAGCAGAAAATCAATAAAGAAACAAGAGCATTGAATGACGCTTTGGACCAGGTGGACCTCATCAATATATACAGAACATTCTACCCTCGAACAACAAAATACTCCTTCTTCTCGAGTACGCATGCAACATTCTCCAGAATAGACCACATACTGGGTCACAAATCAGGACTCAACCGATACCAAAAGACTGAGATTTTTCTCTGCATATTCTCAGATCACTATGCTTTGAAACTGGAGCTCAATCAGAAGGAAAAGTTCCGAAGGAACACCAACACCTGGAAGCTAAAGTCCACCTTGCTTAAGAATGCTTGGATCAACCAGGAGATCAAAGAAGAGCTTAAACAAATCATGGAAACCAATGAGAATGAAGACACTTCGGTCCAAAACCTATGGGATACAGCAAAGGTGGTCCTAAGGGGGAAATACATAGCCATCCAAGCCTCCCTCAAAAAAATTGAAAAATCCAGAATACACCAGCTGTCTCTACACCTTAAAGAACTGGAGAATCAACAACAAATCAAACCAAATCCATACATAAGAAGGGGAATCATCAAGATTAGAGCAGAGATCAATGAGGTAGAAACCAGAGATACAGTAGAACGCATCAATGAAACTAGGAACTTGTTTTTTGAAAGAATCAATAAGATCGATAATCCAAAAGAAAAGAGAGAAAGCCCAAATTAATAAAATTATGAATGAAAAAGGAGAGATCACAACTAACACCAAAGAAGTAGAAACAATCATCAGAAGTTATTATCAACAGTCACATACCAATAAGCCAAGCAACCTAGATGAAATGGATGCATTCCTGGAAAACTATAAAATCCCAAAATTGAACCAGGACGAAATTGACAACCTGAATAGACTGATATCTAGTAACGAGATTGAAGCAGTGATCAAAAACCTCCCAAAAACAAGAGCCCAGGAATTGACGGTTTCCCTTGGGAATTCTACCAAACTTTCAAAGAAGAAATAACACCTATTCTCCTGAAGCTGTTTCAAAAAATTGAAGCAGAAGGGAAACTTTCAGACTATTTCTATGAAGCCAGCATTACCCTGATCCCCAAACCAGGCAAAGACCCTACCAAAATGGAGAATTTCAGACCAATATCATGGATGAATATGGATGCTAAGATTCTCAACAAGATCCTAGCAAACAGGATCCAACAGCACATTAAAAAGATTATCCACCATGACAAGGTGGGATTCATCCCTGGGCTACAAGTATGGTTCAGCATTTGCAAATCAATCAATTTCATAAAACAAATCTGTAAGAGCAGAGAGAAGACCCACATGGTCCTCTCAATTGATGCAGAAAATGCATTTGACAAAATCCAGCATCCGTTCCTGATTAAAACCCTACAAAGTATAAGGATAGAGGGAACATTCCTGAACTTCATCAAATCTATGAAAGACCCACAGCAAATATCATCCTCAGTGGGAAAAAGCTTGCAGCATTCCTGTTGAGATTAGGAACACGACAAGGATGCCCACTCTCACCAATCTTGTTCAACATAGTATTAGAAGTCCTAGCAACAGCAATCAGACAGCAAAAAGAAATAAATGGTATCCAAATTGTCAATGAAGAAGTCAAACTCTCTCTCTTCTCAGATGACATAATTCTTTATATGGAAAACCCAAAATACTCCACCCCCAAACTACTAGAACTCATACAGCAATTCAGTAATGTGGAAGGATACAAAATCAATGTATAGAAATCAGTGGCTTTCTTATAAACTAAGAATGAAAATACAGAAAGGGAAATTAGAGAATCGATTCCATTTACTATAGCACCAAGAACCATAAGATACCTGGGAATAAACCTAACCAAAGAGGTAAAGGACCTGTACTCGAGGAACTACAGAACACTCATGAAAGAAATTGAAGAAGAAAGAAAAAAAAAGGAAGACCATTCCATGCTCTTGGATCTGAAGAATGAACTTTGTTAAAATGTCTATATTGCCTAGAGCAATCTATACTTTTAATGCCATTCTGATCAAAATTCCACCGGTATTTTTCAAAGAGCTGGAGCAAATAATCGTAAAATTTGTATGGAATCAGAAAAGACCCTGAATCACTAAGGAAATGTTAAAAAACAAAAATAAAACTGGGGGCTTCACGTTACCTGATTTCAAGCTTTACTACAAAGCTGTGATCACCAAGACAGCATGGTACTAGCATATAAACAGACACATAGACCAGTAGAACAGAGTAGAGAGCCCAGATATGGACCCTCAACTCTATGGTCTATTAATCTTCGACAAAACAGGAAAAAATATACAGTGGAAAAAAAGACAGTCTCTTCAATAAATGGTTCTGGGAAAACTGGACAGCTATATGTAGAAAATGAAACTCGACCATTCTCTTACATCGTACACAAAGACAAACTCAAAATGGATAAAAGACCTCAACATGAGACAGGAATCCATCAGAATCCTAGAGGAGAACATAGGCAGTAACCTCTTCGATATCAGCCACAGCAACTTCTTTCAAGATAGGTCTCCAAAGGCAAAGTAAACAAAAGTGAAGATGAACTTTTGGGACTTCATCAAAATCAAAAGCTTCTGCACAGCAAAGGAAACAGTCAACAAAACAAAGAGGCAACCCACGGAATGGGAGAAGATATTTGCAGATGACAGTATAGACAAAAGGTTGATATCCAGGATCTATAAAGAACTCCTGAAACTCAACACACAGAAAACAGACAATCATATCAAAAAATGGGTAGAATATATGAACAGACACTTCTCCAGTGAATAAATACAAATGGCTATCAGACACATGAAAAAATGTTCATCATCACTAGCCATCAGGGAGATTCAAATTAAAACCACATTGAGATACCACCTTACACGAGTTAGAATGACCAAAATCAGCAAGACAGGAAACAACATGTGTTGGAGAGGATGTGGAGAAAGGGGAACCCTCTTACACTGTTGGTGGGAATGCAAATTGATGCAGCCACTTTGGAGAACAGTGTGGAAGTTCCTCAAGAAATTAAAAATAGAGCTTCCCTATGACACTGCCATTGCACTACTGGATATTTACCCCAAAGATACAGATGGAGTGAAAAGAAGGGCCATCTGTACCCCAATATTTATAGCAGCAATGGCCACGGTCGCCAAACTGTGGAAAGAACCAAGATGCCTTTCAATGGACGAATGGATAAATAAGATGTGGTCCATATACACTATGGAGTGTTATGCCTCCATAAGAATGGGTGAATACCCAACTTTTATAGCAACATTGACAGGAGTGGAAGAGATTATGCTGAGTGAAATAAGTCAAGCAGAGAAAGTCAATTATCATATGGTTTCACTTATTTGTGGAGCATAACAAATAGCACGGAGGACAAGGGGAGATGGAGAGGAGAAGGGAGTTGACAGAAATTGGTAGTGGAGGTGAACCATGAGATCCTATGGACTCTGAAAAAGCATCTGAGGGTTTTGAAAGGGCGGGGTGAGGTTGGGGGATCCAGATGGTGGGTATTGGAGAGGGCACAGATTGCATGGAGCACTGGGTGTGGTGCAAAAATAATGAATAGTGTTACGCTGAAAAAATAAAACATTTAAATATACAAGAAGATAAAGGGTCATGACTACACTGAAAGGAAATAAGAAATTAATAAAATAAAGTTATATCTTAATTATAAATAAAGAATATTTAATGGATTTCTTCTCATCATGTGAGCTAAAGTTGTTATAGTGTGAGTTTCTTCAGGACCATATTATTAAATCAATCCTGTCCTCATGCATTCCTATCATGTAGGATGGGGACAAATCATGAAAAGCCTCCCCACACCCCAGTGGTCTTGGCAGGATTTGAGGAAGATGATTCAGAGCAGGATTTCTTGAAGATCCACGCATCCTGTGGCGACCACAGAAATAAAGAACTTATCTGGAGGGGAAGCCCTCAGAAGAAGTGTCCTGATGTCACAGGTGGAGTCCCATAGGATTCTGGAGAGGAACAGACGTTGCCATCTCAATTCTGTTGCAGACCACGCACACTTTTCACATGTAATGAAAGCCTTAGACTTCAGGGAAAGGTAGGGAAACAGGAAGCTGAGGACACCCAGGGAGCACTGGAGCTGTGGGACAGGACAACCAGGAAGAACAGAATGACTGTGTATCCAGAGACAGGCAAAAACACATGGTCTTGGACCACCGTTGGTGGAGGGGCAATGACACGTGCAGGCCTCCCCCGACCCAGGTTCCTGGGAGCACCTGAGGCTAAGGCTACATCATCAAATCAGAGTCCTTGTACTCTCAAGACTTACACCACATTAACGACTGTCACCTTAGTAGCGCAGTGGAGTGTACTGGAGAGTGGAAGTAGATTCTACATGGGGGAGCTCAAGGAGATTGCAGCGCTGATCTGGGAGCAGAAACAGGAGATCTCTGGAGGAATCTGAACTCTTGTGTGGTTACAGCAGAGACACATTTCACTGCTGCTACCCAGAAAATCCCAGCTTTCCAGTGGAGCCAGGAAGACAGTCGTACACTCCACAGAATAGGCCTCACAAAGGGAGGGTGTGATCATCTACAGGAAGCATAAAACATAACAATATAATACCAAGTGCCCTGTGCATAGTAGACATTCATGAATCCCCACCATAATTCCAGGGACTCCATACTATTGGCGAACCTCTCTGTTCCACCTGCCCCTCTATTCTCTTGTGGTTCAAGTCCTGGGTGTGCAAGTTTGGCGACAGCAGCTCCAGGTACAAATCATGTGGACATTTGTCAAAGCTGCATCACTCCACTGTATTTGGTAACTCAGAGCTGCTCCACTCATCGTGAGTGGATTTAACTTCCCTGAAACACCTTTGCTACCAGGAATGTTCACGTGTAAAGGACAGAATAGGATGGCAGAGCTGTCAGATTTTGTCATTGCTCCAATCAGTGTCACCTCCCTGGGAACTTCCTGGGTGAACCCTCACCTCTCAGTGACACATTTACACAAGTAACACCTTCTCTGGTCCTGCAATGACACTTCACACCTGTGTGACAGGGGCAGGTCACCCACTTTAACCTGTGTCCTCATGACTGCACTCTGTGATTTAGATCAGTGCCCTGTGAAGGCACTTCTCTTGGTATCTTAATCAACAGAGCTATGGATGCAGGATCTTGTCCCCTGGCTCCCCTGTAGGTTGTTAATGTGAATTAAATAATAAATACATTACCTGCCTGATAGATTGAAGACCATGAGAAGTTGGCAGATCCAGTTAGGAGGACACACCTGGACCCTATGTTAGGGCCTGGAAGAGTGGGCTAACCAGCTCGGGGTCTGTAGACGGGAAGAGACATCCACAGCATCCGGGTCCAGGGACGTCTCAAAATCACAATTTGTTCTCTGGGTCCTTTATCTGCACAGACAGAGGTGAGTGTCCACCTTGGCTCTAGGTTGTGTGTGGACCTGGGTAGAGAGCAGCTGACATCACTGCTCAGAGGGAAGGAAATAAACAGAAGTGTTTATATTTATGTGAGTGCAGGAGGGTTGCTATGGTGTTCTCATCCCCAGCAACAAAACAACTGGCATGTGGAGATAACAGGTGTTTGTGACGTGGACATTGTCAATGAGAACTGTGGCTGGATACTAGGGTGTGTTCCCTGGTCAGTTCAGAGACCCATTAAGCAAATGATTGCATCAACCTCTGAGAGGAGAACACAGGTAGTAACCTATGAGATCCTCAACTGCAGCAACTTCTTGCAAGATGAGTGTCTAAAAGCAATAAAAACATGAAGAGAAAGGAATTTTGGGATTTCATCAAGATAAAAATCTTCTGCAATGCAAAGGAAGCAGTCAACAAAACTAAAAGGCAAGCTATGGAATGGGAGATGATTTTTGCAAATGACACTACAGATAAAGGTTTGATATCCAAGATCTATAAAGAACTTACCAGACTGAAAAGCTAAAAACTAATAATTCAGACAAAAAATGGGCAGATGGCATGAATAGACACTTCTACAGAGAGACATAGAGGTGGCCAACAGACACATGAATAAATGTTCCACATCTCTTGTCACCATGGAAATATAAATGAAAACCACAATAAGTTATCACCTTTCATGAGTTAGAAAGACTAAAATTAACAAGACAGGGAACAACAAATGTTGGAGAGGATGTGGAGAAAGGAGAACCCTCTTTCGCTGTTGGTGGGAATGCAAGTTGATACAGCCACCTGGGAAAACAGTTTCTAGATTCCTCAAAATGTTAAAAATAGAACTACCCTCTGACTCAGCAATTGCACTACTGGGTTTTTACCCCAAACATATAGATGTAGTTAAAAAAGGGACACATGAGCCCCAAGATTCATAGGATTAATATCAACTATAGTGAAACCGTGGAAGGAGCTGAGATGTCCTTCCACATATGAATGGATAACGAAGATGTGGTCCAAACATACAATGGAATATTACTCTGCCATCAGAAAGGATGAATACCTACCATTTCATCGGCTTGGATGGAACCGGAGGGTGTTTTGTCAAGTAGAATAAGTCAAGCAGAGAAAGATAATTATCCTATGGCTTTACCTCTATGTGGAACATAAGGAATAGTGAGGAGGACCGCAGAGAAAGTAAATTATCATACAGTTATACTTACTTGTGGAACATAATGAGTATCACAGAGGACATTAGGAGATTAAAGGAAAACTGAATTGCGGTAAATTGGAGGGGGATATGAAGCATGAGAGACTGTGGACTCTGAGAAACAAACTGAGAGTTTGGGAGTGGTGGGGGTGGAGGGATGGGTGAGTCTGGTGGTGGGTATTTAGGAGGACACGTACTGCATGGAGCACTAGGTGTGGTGCATAAACAGTGTATCTTGGAACACTGAAAAATTAAAAAAAATCAGGGTGGGAGACAAACCATGAGAGACTCTGGATTCTGGGAAACAATCAAGGATTACAGAAGTGAGGGTGGTGGGGGATGGGGTAGCCAGGTGATGGGTATTAAGGAGGGCAGGTGATGTGATGAGCACTGGGTGCTGTACACAAGTAACGAATCTTTGAACAATACATCAAAAACTGATGATGTACTATATGCTGGCTAAGTGAACATTAAAAAAGAATACAGAACTTTTTTCACATTTTTTTAAAATTTCTTCTCAGTAGTACAGAACTCATTGTTCATGCACCAAGGAAATAAGGGCTTTGAATGACACACTGGACAAGATAGATTTTTTGTTATTTATTTGGGCCCTTTCTCTTTCATTTTGGTAAATTTAGGTAAAGGATTCTCAGGTGTATTGAGGTTTTTTCCCCAAAGTATCATCTGACGTGATGAGCACAGGGTTTTATACTGAACAGAAGGAGCGTTGAATATTATATCAAAAGTCAATGATAATTGACTAATTAAATTAGAAAAAAAAACATATGCAGATCCTGGTTTCTTTGATCTGTTCTGTGTTTCTTAGTTTCTATATAATCTCTTTCTGCTCTACTCTTGCTATTTCCTTCCTTCTGCTATATTTAGGATCAGCTGCTCTTTCTCTAGCACCTTTAGGTGTAATGTTAGGTTGTTTATTTGAGATTTTTCTTCCTTCTTGAGGTCTTCCTGTATGCTGTGTATTTCTGTCTTAGGACCACTTTGATGCAGAGAAATTACAGGATATTGATAATGGTTTTCTACTCTTTTCTTAAATTTAATTTCATTTTTTTCAGTGGAGGTTTTATACTCCTTTGTGTGTGTGTGTTTGTGTGTGTGTGTGTGTGTGTGTGTGTGTGTTTGATCTTCTGGCTCCACTGGAGTTTCTTGTTATCCACAGTGAGTTGAGTGCCCCTGAGATTCTTATGAATGTTTTGTTGACCTGCATCAGGATATTTGTAATTTATTGGTATTTAAGGACAAGAGGAAACTAATGTAACTGACTCTTTTTTTTTTTTTTGCATATTAGTATATTTGTCTTCCTATTATAACTAAGTTTCTAAGTCAGAGAGTGAATAGGTAAGCACAGAATAATGTCAAGGAGGATCCCTTGGGGAAACTGCTCTATGTAGAGGAAACCCTAGACCCTGACAGGAAACCTCCCAGAGCTTCCATCTGCAGTGGCTCCTGGGGCTTAATGACAGAATTGGTGAGTAATGTGCACCCTCTGCTGATCTGATACCCTTGTAGTTTGAGGTTTGTGTCGGGGCTCACACTGATGTCCCCTCACTGTGTCTGTTGTACAGTAATACATGGCTGTGTCCTCTGCTCTCAGACTGTTCATCTGCAGATACAGTGTGTTCTTGCCATTGTCTCTGGAGATGGTGAATTGGCCCTTCACAGAGTCTGCATAGTATGTGCTACTTCCATCGCTGCTAATAACTGCGACCCACTGCAGCTCCTTCCCTGGAGCCTGGCGGACCCAGCTCATGCCATAGCTACTGAAGGTGAATCCAGAGGCTGCACAGGAGAGTCTCAGGGACCCCCCAGGCTTCACCAGGTCTCCCCCAGACTCGACCAGCTGCACCTCACACTGGACACCTGCAGACACAAGATATCTTGGTCAGGAAACCGTCACACACTCATTGTTTCTTTTATTCATATTCACTCCCATCCTCAATGTGTCTTGTTCTCCAGAAATTACCTTTTAAAAGAGCAAAAAAGAAAACCCAGCCAAGCACAAACTCCATAGTGAGTTCTCTGTGTTCTGTCCTGATCAGTGAATGTTTACCCCTGGAAATCCCAGGGCTGGAGCTCCTCTCCCAGCTGCATGGTCCTGGCTGGGCTATTTTATTCAGTGGAGGGAAGACACTATTTGCATGTCCTCTGAGTATATAGTTAACTCCAGATGTAGGTTTAATTCTTTACAAGTTAAAAACAAAGATTGCATTGTTTGTGGATCACTTCGTTCAGACAGCAATTTGAAAATATGCAGTATTCTTTTTTTGTTGTTGTTCATTTAAAAAATGCATTTATTGGGTGCATGGGAGTCTCAGTGTGTTAAAGCCTCTGCCTTTGGCTCAGGTCATGAACCGAGATTCCTGGGATCGAGCCCCCCATTGGGCTTTCTGTTGGACCTGGAGCCTGCTTCACCACCCCCCTCTCTCTGCCTGCCTCTCTGACTCCTTGTGATCTCTGTCTGTCAAATAAATAAATAAAATCTTTTAAAAATGTATTTATTGGTAGGAAATGTTGGAACAGGGCACCAATAATATAAATTCCCATTCAGAGTTAATAATTCTATCAGATCTAAGTTTAAATATACCTTCAATTTATGAATGATTAAACTTTGCAAAAGTACTAGGACTATTAGTTTCCAAGCTTTCTGTTGTGTTCCATTGTCCTGTGTGTCTGTTTTGATGCCAGCACCATACTGTTTTGATAACAACAGTTTCGTAATCTACCTTGAAATTGGAGTGTGGTGACTCCAGATGGCTTAGTCGCCTGTTTGCTTTTTTTCTTTCTTTTCTTAAAAATTTAATTTATTTTTTAAATGTCTTTTCAGTGTTCAGAATTCATTTTTTTCTGCACCACACCCAGTGGTCCATGCAATATGGGCCCTCCACAATACCCACCACCAGGCTCAACAACCTTCCATCTGTCTCCCCTCCAAAACCCTCAGTTTGTTCCTCTGAGTCCACAGTCTCTCATGGTTTGTCTCCCCTACAATTTCTCCCAACTCCTTTCTCCTCTCCAGCTCCCCATTTCCTCCTTTCCCCCCCCTTTTTTTTAAAGATTTTTATTTATTCATTTGTCAGAGAGAGACACAATGAGAGAGGGAGCAGAAGCAGAGGGAGTGGGAGAGGGAGAAGCAGGCTTCTGGCTGAGCAGGGACCCTAATGCGGGGCTCAATCCCACGACCCTGGGATCATGACCTGAGCTGAAGGCAGACACTTAATGAATGAGCCAACCAGGCACGCCCTCTGTGTTATTTCTTTGCACCACAAATAAGTGAAATCATATGATACCTGACTCTCTATGCTTGACTTATTTCACTCAGCATAATCTCCAACAGTCCCGTCCATGTTGCTACAAAAGTTGAGTATTCATCCTTTCTGATGGAGCCATAATTCTCCATAGTGTATATGGACCACGTCTACCTTATCAGTTCCTCTGTTGAAGGCCATCTGGGTTCTTTCCACAGTTTGGCTACTGTGGTCATTGTTGCTATGAACATTGGGGTACAGATGGCCCTTCTCTTCTATATATATATATATATATATATATATATATATATATATATATATATTTGGGGTAAGTACCCAGTAGTGTAATTGCAGGGTCCTAGGGAAGCTCTATTTTTAATTTCTGTTTCTTATTAACATAAAATGTGTTATTAGCCCCAGGGGTACAGATCTGTGAAGCTACTTTTTAAATTTCTTAAGGAACCTCCACACTGTTCTCCAAAATGTCTGCACCAACTTGCATTCCCACCAATAGTGTAAGAGGGTTCCCCTTTATGCACATTTCATCCAACACATATTGTTTACTGTCTTGTTAATTTTGGCCATTCTAAGTGGTGTAAGGTGGTATCTCAATATGGTTTTGATTTGAATCTCCCTGATGGCTAGTGATGATGAACATTTTTTCATGTGTCTACTAGCCATTTGTATGTCTTCATTGGAGAGGTGTCTGTGTTCATGTCTTCTGCCTATTTTTTGACATGATTATCTCTCTTGTGTATGTTGAGGAGTTCTTTATAGATCTTGGATATCAGCCTTTTGTCTGTATGGTCGTTTGTGAATATCTTCTCGCATTCTGTGTGTTGCCTTTTTGTTTTGTTAACTGTTTCCTTTGCTGTGCAGAAGCTTTTGATCTTGATGAAGTTCCAAAAATTCATTTTTGCTTTAGTTTCCTTTGATTTTGGAGACATATCTTGAAAGAAGTTGCTCTGGCCAATGTTGAGGAGGTTACTGCCTATGTTCTCATCTAGTATTCATTTTTTTAATAATTCCATTTAATTTTTTAATTCTTAAAATTTCTTTTAAGTATACCCAAATTCATTGTTTATGTACCACACCAAGTGTTCCGTGGAATATGTGCCTCCATAATACCCACCTACCTGGGTCACAAAATCTCCCACGCCCTGCCGCTTCAAAGCCCTCAGATTGTTTTTCAGAAAACCACATTTTCTCATGATTCATTTCCCATCCAATTTCCCCCAACTCCCTTCTCTCAAGTTCCCGATGTCCTCTGTGTTATTCCTTATGCTCCACAAATAAGCAAAACCATATGATAATTGACTCTCTCTGCTTGATTTATTTCCCTCAGCATCATCTCTTCCAGTCCCGTCCTTGTTGATACAAAAGTTGGGTATTCATCCTTTCTGATGGAGGCATAATAATCCATAGTATATATGGACCACATCTTCCTTATCGTTTCATCTGTTGAAGGGTATCTTGGTTCTTTCCACAGTTTGGCAACTGTGGCCACTGCTGCTATGAACATTGGGGTACAGATGGCCCTTCTTTTCACTACATCTGCATGTTTTTAATATTCTATTTTTAATAAAATTATTTGTTCTTAAAATTTCTTTTCAGTGCAATTGCAGGGTCATAGGGAGCCTCTATTTTTAATTTCGTAAGGAATCTTCACACTGGTTCCAAAGTGGTTGTACCAAGTTGCATTCCTACCAACAGTGTGAGAGGTTTCCCCTTTCTCCACAACCTCTCCAACACTTGTTTACTGTCTTGTTAATTTTGGCCATTTTCACTGGTGTAAGGTGGTTCTCAATGTGGTTTTGATTTGAATCTCCCTGATGGCTAATGATGATGAGTACTTTTCCATGTGTCTCCTAGCCATTTGTGTGTCTTCATTAGAAATGTCTGTTCATGTCATGTTCCCATTTTTTTGACGTGATTATTTCTTTTGTGTGCATTGAGTTTGAGAAGTTCTTTATAGATCCTGGATATCAACCTTTTGTCTGTACTGTCATTTGCGAATATCTTCTCCTATTCCATCCGTTGCCTCTTTGTTTCGGTGACTGTTTCCTTTGCTGTGCAGAAGCTTTTGATATGAAAAAGTCCCAAGAGTTCATTTTTGCTTTTGGTTCCTTTACCTTTGGAGACATGTTTTGAAAGAAGTTTCAGTGGCTGATGTTGAAGAGGTTACTGCCGATGTTCTCCTCTAGGATTCTGATGGAAACCTGTCTCATGTTGAGGTCTTTTATTCATTTCGAGTTTATCTTTGTGGATGGTGTAAGAGAATGGTCGTTTCATTCTTCTACATGTAGCTGTCCAATTTTCCCAGCACCATTTATTGAAGATACTTTTTTCCACTGGATATTTTTTCCTGCTTTGTTGAAGATCATTCAACAGAGAGGGCCCTGAGAGAAAGTGTTCTCTGGAGAGAAGTACCCAGACCCTGATAGGAAACCTGCCCATAACCTCCATTTGCATCTGCTCTTGGGCTTAAAGACAGAACTGGTGAGTAGTGTGCACCCCCTGGTGGTCCAGATACCGCCCACCCCCCCACAGTGAGGTTTGTGTCTGTGCTAACACTGATGTCCCCTCATGGTATCGTTGCACATTAACACTTGGCCGTGTCCTCGGATCTCAAGCTGTTCATCTGCAGATACAATGTGTTCTTGCCATTGTTTCTGGAGATGGTGAATCAGCCCTTTACAGAGTCTGCATAGTTTGTGCTTCTTCCATCATGGCTAATCCATGCGACCCACTGCAGTCCCTTCCCTGGATCCTGGTGGACCCAACTCATGTGGTAGCTACTGAAGGTGAATCCAGAGGCTGCACAGGAGAGTCTCATGGACCCCCAGGCTTTACCAGGTCTTCCCCAGACTCCACCGGCTGCACCTCACACTGGACACGTGCAGACACAAGACATACTAGTCAGGAAACTGTGACACAGCCATTGTTTCTTTCACTCATATCCACTCACATCCTCAACGTCTCTTGCTCACCATAAATTACCTTTTAAAAGAGCAACAAGGAATACGCAGCCAAGTGCAAACTCCATGGTGAATTGTCCATGTCCTGTCTTGATTACTGATTGGACCACCTGGAAATACTGGGCTGGGGTTCCTGTCCCAGCTGCAGAGTCAGGGCTGGGCTGTTTTAATCATCAGAGGGAAGGCCCTATTTGCATCTTCTCTGAGTATATAACACATTTTCCAGGTAGCATCCTTATGATGGCAGTGACCTACAGCATTTGTGAGGGTCCTAGGGAAGATTGGTCACCATGATATCATTGAGGAAACCACATTCTTTTATTTTGTGATTTTGCTAGAGAAACTGATTAGCACCCATTATCTTCCTTTTTTCACATATACACCCCATTATCATGATGTAGGTGCCAATTTTACCACTATTTTACAGGTGGATATATACACACTGTAGCACAGATTGCCTGTGTGAATGTCCAGGTGTGCACAGCAGGTGAAATTATGCCCCAGAGTGTGAGTCTGTGCTCCTCACAATGGAACCTGTTTGCCCCTTTAACCTTCTGCAGGACAGTGGTGGACGTGAGATTTGCAGGCTTCTTGAATGTCCAGAAGTCCCAGTAGACTGATGTGTGAAGACCAGGTATTTCTGTTATAGAAACCTAGAGACACTTGACAGAGACTCAAAGATCTGCTGGAGACAATGTGGGTTATCACCAACCGCAAGGAGCATTTCCACCTGATCTCTCTGTACACATCAATGGATATCTTCAATAAAGTAATGGCTATCAGACACATGAAAAAATGTTCATCATCACCAGCCATCAGGGAGATTCAAATTAAAACCACATTGGGATACCACCTTACACCACTTAGAATGGCCAAAATTAGCAAGACAGGAAACAGCATGTGTTGGAGGGGATGTGGAGAAAGGGGAACCCTCTTACACTGTTGGTGGGAATGCAAGTTGGTGTAGCCACTTTGGAGAACAGTGTGGAGATTCCTCAAGAAATTAAAAATAGAGCTTCCCTATGACCCTGCAATTGCACTACTGGGTATTTACCCCAAAGGTACAGATGTAGTGAAAAGAAGGGCCATCTCTACCCCATTGCTGTTTATAGCAGCAATGGCCATAGTCACCAAACTGTGGAAAGAATTATGATGCCCTTCAACAGACTAATGGATAAGGAAGATGTGGTCCATATACACTATGGAGTATAATGCCTCCATCAGAAAGGATGAATACCCAACTTTTGTAGTAACATGGACAGGACTGGAAGAGATGATGCTGAGTGAAATAAGTCAAGCAGAGAGAGTCAATTATCATATGGTTTCACTTATTTGTGGAGCATAACAAATGGCATGGAGGACGAGGGGCGTTAGAGAGGAGAAGGGAGTTGGGGGAAATTGGAAGGGGAGGTGAACCATGAGAGACTATGGATTCTGAAAAACAATCTAAGGGTTTTGAAGGGGCGGGGGGTGGGAGGTTGGGGGAACAGGTGGTGGGTATTAGAGAGGGCAGGGATTGCATGGAGCACTGGGTGTGGTGCAAAAACAATGAATACAGTTACACTGAAAATAAATTAAAAAATTAAAAAAAATCTAGCTGGTGGTGGGTATTAAGGAGAACAAGTGTTGCATGGAACACAGGGTGTGTTGCATAAACAAAGAATCTTGAAACAGTGGAAAAATAAAGTAAAAAGAATTAAATAGAAAAAAAATTAAAAAAAATAAATAAAAATTAAAAAAAACTAAATCTGCTTTTGAGAGAAAAATTATTAAAAAAAACAATGAAAATAAAATAAATGCAAAATTGAATTCATTTTTCTACTGGTTTTTTAATGTCAATTTAATTGTTAAAACAGCTGAAGGTCCTAGAACGGAATGTGGTAAAACTTTCTGCCCCTACAATGTGTGTGCTGTGCCTTCAGGGAGCTCTTCCAGTGACACCATGTGCTCTGATAACCTCTCCTGTAATAGTGAGAAGGCCTTACTATACCTACACACTTTACAGGGAGACCCCAAGTAAGGGATCTCAGAATCCCCCAGGAGCCCCTTCCCTGGAGCCCCCAGCTGCATTGACACAGTCTGTACTCATTGGGAGTCCATAAACTCTGGGGGATATTGGGGTGGGTCCTCTTATCTCCTTTAGGTTCCTGGGATTGAAGGTTATGTCTAATTGTATGTGCTCATGCACACGCATGTAGCTCACAGTCCGCTCCACAGCCACTATCTAATAACATGCACCAATGCTGTAGCTGATATTAGCAGTAGGGATCCAAATTTCCCTTTTCCCTGTACTCAGCACATGGACAATGCCCTCCACACTGATGCTGGGACCAGGTGTGTGCCTCCATTCATGACGACACAACAAAAGCAAGTAATTCAAGCAGAGACAGGGAAGTGCATGCACGTTGGGTTTTTAGTGTTCTTCCAGCACCTGGGACCCTGCAGACACTGTGGACAGAAGAGTCCATGCTTGCTCCTCAGAGTGTCATTCCTGGGCTGACCCACTCTGTCATTGCTGACATCACTGAACCCTTGGCATTTGGGGAAGGCCCCAGTTGACCTGCGGCCACAGGAGGTCCCCTTTCCAGTGGGCACAGCCAGGTTACTAAGGACAGGACTCTGGAGGTCACTGGATATGGCAGTCTTTCTAAAACAAAGGCAGGTGCTGATGCAGGGACAGGTGATCTGGAATGCTGTCTTGTTGGGTCAGTGTCCCCTGCTTGAGTGAAAATGAAGGGTCTCTGAGATAGGGGTGTCCCTCCCAGAATTCAGCCACCTTCTCACCTGTGCAGATGGGCTCGATGAAGAACTGGCCTGTCTTGATAACATTTCCAGAACAGCTGATAATTCACATAAGAAGCCACAGTGGAGGAGACGCATTTGGTTCTGGTTTGTATAAACTGTCTCATCACAAGAGCTTGATGTTGTATGTAGAAAGTCCTCGTGGTTCTTCTTCAGGGACAGCTCTGCTTCTGGGTCTGGGGAGGATTCTGGTGACTGCAAGAGTGTCCCATCCTCCAGCCTGTACTCTGGGCTTGTACAGTTGGGCTGCACACACCACACAGCAGGATCAGTGGTGTGTGTGCCTCAGACCTGGCTGGATACTGGGTTCATGCCCAACAAACAGGAGGTTAGTGAATGTACTCTGGAATATGCTTGGTCCTGCTGGACAGTGTGGACATGAGCAGGTGTGAGGCTGGTTCTGGGGCTGAGGACAGGCATGAGAAGTCATCCCCTGATGATCTTGTACCTGCAACTGGGAGTCATGGTGACCCCATGTCTATGGGAGAGATAATCCTGAGAACTGGGGTGGAAGAGAAGCAGTGCCAAGTTACCTGACTCAGCTGATGCTGCTCCACATCTCCTGGTGGGCAGGGAAGTAGAGGGCAGGTGAGTGCAGTCAGTGCTCTAAGAGCTTCTCCAGATTCCAGACAATCACTCTTCACCAGACAGCTTTTGTTCTGTCCATTCATGGGGTTGCATTCTGCTGGTCATCCCCTCTCCTGATACCTTCCCCTTGTACCTCAAGCAACACTTTCTCCTGTGATGCTTCCAGAAGCCTCACAGATGTTCCTGGAAAATCCAATGAAGAATAGAGAGAGGTACTGGTCAAGTCCACAAGGACACAGGGAAAAATGTGTGAGGCCCAGGATGGAGGATCCAGGATTTGGTCTGGAAACTGTTGTAGGGTTCTTGTCCTCTACCTGGTATCACCATTGGCCCTGAGTGTCCCTTTCTTGTCCTCAGAAAGATCTGTATTTTGTAGCCTCTCAGTTTAAATCCCCTCCTATGTCCGTGGTGTGGGTTTTCTTCTGTGAGGAGGGGCACTATTCCCAGTATGAGGCCTTACCCTCCTGATGCACCCTTCCCAAAGTGTCCACGTCCTAATCACATCATGTTAAGTTTCACAATGGGATGGTAAAGGACACACACGTGGAAATTATATCAGCAACTGAAGGATCAGTTAGTTATGATGGAAGGCTTCTCCCATCCAGCACCTCAATCTGAGCATTCTCATGGACCCACTGGAAGCTTCTGGTCTCTGTGTGCACACAGCAAACACAGGACCTTCAGAACCAGCTGAAGACCTGGGGACTGGAGAAATTTCACCTGAGATCTTGGGTAAGACCTCTTCCTACTTCTAATAGTTTTATTAACATGATGTTCTTAGGTGTTTTCATTCCCATTGTCCAGGGACTCTGTTTATCCCTTACACCTATTGGTCACTTATTTTCTCTTTCACTAATTTTTATAGTTCTTGCAGGAATTAGTCATCAGTCTTTTTAGTCCAGTGATTCATTACTTACAACCATAAGGCTCATTCCTTCACCTTCTACTATACAAATGGTAAGCTTTATTAGAAAGACTAATTCTTTGCACTTGATTTGGCAGAGCCATCACAAATGTTCAATTGACCCACAATTGAATCCCCGATTTACTGTCTTTTCATGGGATTATTAAAGCATTTTAAAAAAACTTATTTATTTTTTAAAATTTCTTTTCAGTGTTCCAGAGTTAATTGTTTTTACACCTCACCCAGTGCTCCATGCAATACGTGCCCTCCATAATACCCACCACAAGCTTCACCCAACCTCCAATCCTTCTCCTCTCCAAAACCCTCATTTGTTTTTCAGAGTCCACAGTCTCTCATGATTTGTCTCCTCCTCCAATTTCCCCCAACTCCCTTCTCCTCTCCATTTCCCCAGGTCCTCTCTATTATTCATTATGCTCCACAAATAAGTGAAACTATACGATGATCGACTCTCTCTGCTTGACTTATTTCACTCGGCATAATCTCTTCCAGTCCCGTCCATGTTGCTACAAAAGTTGGGGATTCATCCCTTCTGATGGAGGCATAATATTCCATAGTGTATATGGACCACATCTTCCTTATCCATTCGTCCATTGTAGGGCATCTTGGTTCTTTCCACAGTTTGGGGACAGTGGCCATTGCTGCTATGAACATTGGGGTACAGATGGCCCTTCTTTTCACTACATCTGTATCTTTGGTGTAAGTACCCAATACTGCAATTGCAGGGTCATTTGGAAGCTCTATTTTTAATTTCCAAAGAATCTCCACACTGTTTTCCAACGTGGCTGAAACAACTTGCATTCCCACCAACAGTGTAAGAGGGTTCCCCTTTCTACACATCCTCTCTAACACATGTTGTTTCCTGTCTTGCTAATTTTGGCCATTCTAACTGGTGCAAGGTGTTGTCTCAGTGTGGTTTTGATTTGAAATCTCCCTGATGGGTAGTGATGATGAAAACATTTTTAATGTGTCTGTTTGCTATTTGCATGTCTTCATTTGAGAAGTATCTGTTCATGTCTTCTGCCCATTTTTTGACATGATTATCTGTTTTGTTTGTATTGAGTTTGAGGAGTTATTTATAGATCTTGGAAATCCGCCCTTTGTCTGCACTGTCATTTGTGAATGTCATCTTCCATTCCATGGGTTCCCTCTTTGTTTTGTTGACTGTTTCCTTTGCTATGCAGAATCTTTTGATCTTGATGAAGTACCAAAAGTTCATTTTTGCTATTGTGACCTTTGGAGCATATCTTGAAAGAAGTTACTGTGGCTGATATCGAAGAGGTTATTGCCTATGTTCTCCTCTAGGATTCTGATGGATTCCTGCCTCACATTGAGCTCTTTTATCTATTTCGAGTTTATCTTTGTGTTTCGTGTAAGAGAATGGTCGAGTTTCCCTTTTCTACACGTAGCTGTCCAATTTTCCCAGCACAATTTTTTCAAGAGACTGTCTTTTTTCCACTATTTTTCCTTGCTTTGTTGAAGAATATTTGACCGTAGATTGAGGGTCCATATCTGTGCTCTCTACTCTGTTCCACTGGTCTATGTGTCTGTTTTTATGCCAGTACCATGCTGTCTTGGTGATCACAGCTTTGTAGTAAAGCTTGAAATCAGGCCACGTGATGCCCCCAGTATTTTTTTTTCTTTCACATTTCCTTAGCAATTCGGGGTCTCTTCTGATTCCATACAAATTTTAGGATTATTTGCTCCAGCTCTTTGAAAAACAGCAATCAGAAAACAAAGAGAAATAAAAGGTATCCAAATTGGCAATGAAGAAGTCAAACTCTCTCTTTGTAGATGACATGATACTTTATATCGAAAACCCAAAAGACTCCAACCCCAAACTACTAGAACTCATACAATATTTCAGTAATGTGGCAGGATGTAACTGTCCCTCAGAACAATGTATTATTTTCAGTATAACCCATGAGAAATTCTACTAGTTACCAAGCATGTTTAGATATAGCCTCAAGAAAAACACGTACTGGCAACAGGCCTCTGGGGGAGAGGACGATATATGGCCTTGAAGCTCAGCATCTGGGGATGGCTGGCCTGCACTGGGAAGAATGCTGCCTACTTAATTTTCCCGTTAACCCCCTTCCCCCACCCCCCCAAACACCTGTGGCTAATTAGATAAGTCCTCTGAATTTGCTTGCTCAACTATAAACTTTATATTGCTTGACCAGACATATTTTATTTTCCTTCTTGTTTATCTACAAGGCATATGATTAATGTTTGGTCTTCTTTGGCTCTTCTGTTGATTACTGTTTCTATCTAATAAAAATGGGACTGCAGAGTTGCTCAGGGCAACAGTCTTTTCTTTTTCTTTTTTTTTTTAAGATTTTATTTATTTGTTTGACACAGAGAGATCACAAGTAGGCAGAAAAGCAGGCAGAGTGTGGGAGGGAGGAAGCAGGCTCTCCACCGAGCAAAGAGTCTGACATGGGTCTCAATCCCAGGACCCTAAGACCACAACCTGATCCGAGGGCAGAGGCTTAACCCACTGAGCCATACAGGTGTAGCCAACAGTATTTTCTTCTGTTGTCCCCTGATCCCTTTATCTAGCAGCTGACTTTTTTGTGCCTCATTCTTTTATTCCTTTAATAACCTGACACTCTCCCAGAAGGCCTTGCTCCTTTTCCATCTCATTGGATATTACGTTATAACACTTGAATTTGCAGAGGACACATATATTCAGATCATAGTGCAGGGAAAACTGTGACCCAATAATTGAGTTTACCAATGCACATATGCAGGGAATCACAACTTACTGGGGCAAAACTCACCCACAGATATATCCACAGGACCCACAAGAAAGTAGGAAAATTGAACTGTAGATGGTGAATTGATGAAGGTTCAGTGTGGAGATGTCTGAGTTGAGGCTCCTGTGGAATTGGTGACAACCTTAGGGGTTTCCTACAAGTTTGTGTTTTAGGTCCAGAAGTCCCACCTCATTCCCCCAGGAAAGAAAGGATGAACATTTGCTGTGCTTCTGAGGTGGGAAAAGAACCTCTTAAGAAACTTGCCGGATAATTCAAGAACTGGGGGAGGGTAAATGCCAAAATCCAGTTCATTCTAGATTTTGGGTGGGGTATGGGAGGCACCCCCTCCTTCCCCCTCCCCTTAGATCTTCCTGCGTCACCTCAGTGAGGTGTAACCTGAGATTCTCTTGTGAGAATGACATCAATGATCTCAGGCCAGGGATAGAAAGACCAACCATAAACTGTAAACACCTTTCTATACCCACAGTTTATTCCCCTACCATAGGGATCTTCTATAATAATAACAGAAGAAAAAGCAAAGAGAGGTAGAAAACCAGAAGTCATTTTTGAATTCTATATGGAATCCAGATCAAAATGAGACAAAAGCAGGGACTTGAGAGGAAATGTCAGTGTTGTCTCATCAGAAGTTGATACATTATTTTTCTTCCAAATGATATTTTGGGCCAGAGTTCCCAGGTTAGCCCCACTTTAGGGTTCTGTCATCATGGTATACATTCGATATTGAGCCTCACTCTAAAACTGGCACCTGGTGGGGACCAGGAAAGAGTGACAGGACTCCAGCCCCATGGGGCTCAGGGTCCAGGACAGGTTGAGGGAGAAGTTACAACAGGGCAGAATGAGGACCTGGTGACTCTCTGGGATAATTGAAGGATAGCACCGGAGGAGCAGGGATCCAGTCTCTACCAGCCAGATCTGATGATTCATGTGAGTTTCCTATGTGGAAGCCAGGAAACACGTTTCAGACACATCCCCAAAGGCTGCTCTCATAGACTCCAGAAGAGGACCCAGCAGTACTGCGGTGGGATTTTCTCTCTCGTTGCCATCCTGCAGGTCATCATGCCTATTTATTTGGGGGAAATCAGAGAGTGTATCCCATCAGGAGGGCTGCCTTTCCACCCAAGAGATGGAGCACTGCCTCCAGAGGGACAGTTTCTGATCACCAGTGTCCACACACTTGGATAATGAGCCAGAGGATAAACTCTATCTAGGAGGACAAGGACACAGTTTGGGTAGATGTCCTGGGGGTGTTTTCATAAACATGTGGAGGCAGCGTGTGCCTGCCGGGGGCAGAGAAGAGGAACTAAGCTCTCAGAAAGCCTGGGCTGTGCAGGTGCTTCTCAGGGATTATGAGAATTCCTGCAGGTCCTTTTTGGAGAAAGAAAAACAGGATATGGAAAGGTTGATGAAGTAAGGTTCCCCAGGGACTGGTGAGATCTCATCTACATGTAGACAATGTTATCTCATTCTGGTTGGCTGCATGGAGAATATGAGAAATTAGAGATCAAAGAAATAACCATATATATCCCTGAGTGAACCTAGAGAGGCTAGAGGGGAAACCCCCTATCTCAAAAGAAAGCACCCCCTCACTACCCCTGCTCCTGGGTCTGATTTGTATCTGTGAGTCTTGAGTGCACCATGATGATGTGAGTATACCATGGTGTCCTGAGCATGTAAAGAGCCCTGAACTATCTGATCCTTCTTTCCTAAGCACTCCCTGGTGTCCTGAAAGCCCCTGTGCCCTGAGAACTCCCTAGTGTTTTGAGTAACTTCTGGTGACTTGAGCACCTGTTGGGGACCTGAGCTCCCTCTGGCGACCAGAGGGACTCCTGTTGCCTCGAGCACCCCTGCAGCCCAGCTACTCTTGTGCGCCTGCAGGAAAGTTTGTGTCTGGGCTCACCCCAAGAGTGTACACACTGTGTACACACATTACAGTAACACACAGTTGTGTCCTCAGCTCTCAGGCTGTTCATCTGCAGAATCAGCATGTACTTGCCATCGTCTCAGGAGATGGTGAATTGGCCCTTCACAGTGTCTTCATAGTATATGTAACTACCTCCATTCATAATGGCTGAGACACACTGCAAGCCCTTCCCTAGAGTCTGGCAGATCAACTCTTGCCATAGTCACTGAAAGTGAACCCAGAGGCTGCACAGAAGAGTCTCAGGGACCCCCCAGGCTTCACCAGATCTCCCCCAGACTCCACCAGCTGCACCTCGCACTGGACACCTGCAGCCACAAGACATCTTGGTCAGGAAACTGTCCATCACTCACTGTTTTTCTTACTCATATCCACTTTCTTATTCACTGTCTCTTGTTCTCTGAAAATTACTAGTAAAAGAGTAACAAGGAAAAACCAGCCAAGAATAAACTCGATCATGAGAAGATGTCTGTGTTCTGTCCTGAACACTGAATGGAAAACCTGGGAATCCCGATATTGGGGTTCCCATCCCAGCTGCAAGCTCGGGACTGGGCTGCTTTAATCAGCAGAGGGTGGACCCTATTAGCATGTCCCTTGACTATGTAGCCAGCATGGTATCTGTACTGACAGAGAGGACAGTAACCAGAGCAGGTGTGACCGCCTTTGATTTGGTGATACTGACAGGATTTGGGAAAAGATGAAGTTTAATTACCTGATTTTCAGAGTACCTGCTTGGTTTCCATTTACCAGTGTGATTTCACATAGTCACACATATTGTGGTGTAGGTATAATGTTTCCCCTTAAAGTGACATGATCCTACACCCAGAATTATGGAAGGTTTGTGAGGTGTCCAAAAACACTCTTGGGTGAGAGTGAGCCCCGGGCTTTGGACCTGTGCTCCTCCCACAGGACCTACTACCCACCCTGAGCCCCCTGCAGGACAGAGTGCACAGGCTCATGGGGAACGTGGGATCCTGCCTGTAGTGAGGACAAGATGACTTTGTTCTAGAATTTATCTGAAATGCAGAATCAGGGTGCATGCAGATGTTTTTTCAAGTCTCTAAGGTTTTACTGTCACTGGGTTCATCCCAAGTCATCTCTGGGATTATTTTAAATGTTTTGATGAGTGTGCATGATGTAGGATGGACTTCACAGAGGCAGAGAGTGTGATATGAGAAACACAGGTGTCAGAATCAACAGTATCCCGAGGAATAAAATCCATTTTCCACAAAATTTCCTGTATTACCTTTGCAATTCTTCCTTCCTCATTCCTTCTTCACTCTGTTGCCACATTACTATTGATCTTCATGTTACCTTACACTAGCTTTAATTTTCTAGAATATATAATTGTGTAATTGTATTAAATGTACCTTAATTTCTAGGGCTTCTATTGCTAAGCCAAATACTTGACAATACCTCCATATTTATTATAATTTTTTTTAATGTTGGGAAGCTTTCCAAAGATAATGGAGACTACAATATGTCCACTTTTCTTTTTTTTCTTTTTTTTTCATTTCTTTTCAGCGTAACAGTATTCATTGTTTTTGCACCACACACAGTGCTCCATGCAATACATGCCCTCCTTAACACCCACCACCTGGCTCCCCCAACCTCACAACATCTGCCCCTTCAAAACCCTCAGGTTATTTCTTAGAGTCTATTGTCTCTCATGGTTCACCTCCCCTTCCAATTTCCCTCAACTCCCTTCTCCTCTCCATCTCCCCATGTCCTCCACATTAATTGTTATGCTCCACAAATAAGTGAAACCATATAAAAATTGACACTCTCTGCTTGACTTACTTCACTCAGCATAATCTCTTCCAGTCCCATCCATGTTGATACAAAACTTGGATATTCATCCTTTCTGATGGAGGCATAATACTCCATAGTGTATATGGACCGCATCTTCCTTATCCATTCGTCCTTTGAAGGGCATCTTGGTTCTTTCCACAGTTTGGCGACCGTGGCCATTGCTGCTATAAACATTGGGGTACAGATGGCCCTTCTTTTCACTCCATCTGTATCTTTGGGGTAAATACCCAGTAGTGCAATTGCAGGGTCATAGGGAAGCTCTATTTTTCATTTCCTGAGTCATCTCCACTCTATTCTCCAAAGTGGCTGCATAAACTTGCATTCCCACCAACAGTGAAAGAGAGTTCCCCTTTCTCCACATCCTTTCTAACACATTTTGTTTCCTGTCTTGCTAATTGTGGTCATTCTAACTGGTGTAAGGTGATATCTCAATGTAGTTTTAAGTTGAATCTCCTTAGTGAATAGTGATGATGAAGATTTTTTCATGTGTCTGATAGCCATTTGTATGTCTTCATTGGAGAAGTGTCTGTTCATATCTTCTGCACATTTTTTGATATGATTATCTCTTTTGTGTGTGTTGAGATTAAGAAGTTCTTTTTAGATCCTGGATATCAGCCTTTTGTCTTTACTGTCATTTGCAAATATCTCCCATTTCGTGGGTTGCCTCTTTGTTTTGTTGACTGTTTCCTTTGCTGTGCAGAAGCTTTTGATCTTGATGAAGTCCCAAGAGTTCGTTTTCGCTTTTGTTTCCTTTGCCTTTGGAGACATATCTTGAAAGAAGTTGCTGTGACTGATATAATAGAGGTAACTGCCAATGTTCCTCTCTAGGATTCTGATGGATTCCTGTCTCACGTTGAGGTCTTTTATCTATTTCGCATCTATCTTTGTGTGTGGTGTATGAGAATGTTTGAGTTTCATTCTTCTACATATAGCTGTACAATTTTCCCAGCAAAATTTATTGAAGGGACTGTCTTTTTTCCACTGTATATTTTTTCCTGCTTTGACAGAGATTATTTGACCATAGACTTGAGGGTCAATATCAAGACCCTCTACTCTGTTCCACTGGTCTATGTGTCTGTTTTTATGCCATTACCATGCTATCTTGGTGATCACAGCTTTGTAGTAAAGCTTGAAATCAGGTAACATGATGCCGCCAGTTTAATTTTTGTTTCTCAACATTTCCTTAGGAATTTGGGGTCTCCTCTGATTCCATACAAATTTTTGGATTATTTGCTTCAGCTCTTTGAAAAATACTGGTGGGATTTTGATCGGAATGGCATTAAAAGGATAGATTGCTCTAGGCAATATAGACATTTTAACAATGTTTATTCTTCCGATCCAAGAGCATGGAATGGTCTTCGATCTTTTTTGTCTTCTTTAATTTCTTTCATGAGTGTTTTGTAGTTCCTTAAGTACAGATCCTTTACCTCTTTGGTTAGGTTTATTCCAAGGTATCTTATGGTTCTTGGTGCTTAAGTAAATGGAATCGATTCCCTAATTTCCCTTTCTGTCTTTTCATTGATAGTGTATAAGAAAGCCACTGATTTTTGTACATTGACATTGTATCCTGCCACGTTGCTGAATTGCTGTACGAGTTCTAGTTGTTTGGGGGTGGAGTCTTTTGGGTTTTCCATATAAGGAATCATGTCATCTGAGAAGAGAGAGAGTTTGACTTCTTCATTACCAATTTAGATACATTTTATTTCTTTTTGTTGTCTGATTGCTGTTGCTAGGACTTCTAATACTATGTTGAACAAGAGTGGTGAGAGTGGGCATCCTTGTCGTGTTCCTGATCTCAACAGGAAGGCTGTGAGCTTTTCCCCAAGGAGGATGATATTTGCTGTGGGTCTTTCATAGGTAGATTTGGTGAAGCTCAGGAATATTCCCTCTATCCCTATACTTTGAAGTGTTTTAATCAGGAATGGATGCTGGATTTTGTCAAATGCTTTTTCTGCATCAATTGAGAGGACCATGTGGTTCTTCTCTCTTCTCTTATTAATTTGTTCTATCACATTGATTGTTTTGCAAATGTTGATCCATCCAGGGATGAATCCCACGTGGTCATGGTGGATAATTTTTTTAATGTGTTGTTGGATCCTGTTTGCTAGGATATTGTTGAGAATCTTAGTATCCATATTCATCAGTGATAGTGATCTTAAATTCTCCTTTTTGGTGGGGTCTTTGCCTGGTTTAGGGATCAGGGTAATGCTGGCTTCATAGAAACAGTCTGCAAGTTTTCTTTCTCTTCAATTTTTTGAAACAGCTTTAGGAGAATAGGTGTTATTTCTTCTTTGAAAATTTGGTAGAATTCCCCATAGAATTGGTCCGGTCCCGGGCTCCTGTTTTTTGGGAGGTTTTTGATCACTGCTGCAATCTCCTTACTAGATATTGGTATATTCAGGTTGACATTTTCTTCCTGGTTCAATTTTGGGACTTTATAGTTTCCCAGGTATGCATCCATTTCATCTAGGTTGCTTAGCTTATTGGCATATAACTGTTGATAATAACTTCTGATGATTGTTTCTACTTCCCTGGTGTTAGTTGTGATCTCACCCTTTTCATTCATAATTTTATTAATTTGGGCTTTCCCTTTTTTCTTTTGTGTTAATGTGGCCAATGGTTTAGCGATCTTATTGATTCTTTCAAAAAACCAACTTCTTCTTTCATTGATGCGTTCTACTGTATATCTGGTTTCTATATCATTGGTCTCTGCTCTAATCTTGATTATTTCCCTTCTTATGTGTGGAGTTAGTTTTATTTGTTGTTGATTCTCCAGTTCCTTTTTATTTATTTATTTATTTTTAAAATTTTAAATTTATTTTCGGTGTAACATTATTCATTGTTTTTGTACCACACCCAGTGCTCCCTGCAGTCCGTGCCCTCTCTAATACCCACAACCTGGTTCCCCCAACCTCCCAACCCCCCACCTCTTCAAACCCTTCAGATTGTTTTTCAGAGCCCATAGTCTCTCATTGTTCTCCAGTTCCTTAAGGTGTAGAGACAGCTGTTGTATTCTGTATTTTGTAATTTTTTAGAAGGAGGCTTGGATGGCTATGTATTTCCCCCTTAGGACCGCCTTTGCTGTATCCCATAGGTTTTGGACCAAAGTGTCTTTATTCTCATTGGTTTCCATGAATTGTTTCAGTTCTTCTTTGATCTCCTGGTTGATCCATGCAATCTTAATCAAGGTGGTCTTTAGCTTCCAGGTGTTTGAGTTCCTTCCAAACTTTTCCTTCTTGTGGAACTCCAGTTTCAATGCATTGTGATCTGAGAATATATAAGGAAAAATCTCAGTCCTTTGGTATTGGTTGAGTCCTGGCTTGTCACCCAATATGTGGTCTATTCTTGAGAAGTTTTCATATGCACTTGAGAAGAATGAGTATTCTGTTGTTTTAGGGAGGAATGTTCTGTATTTATCTATGAGGTCCATCTGTTCCAATGTGTCATTCAATGATCTTGTTTCTTTATTGATTTTCTGCTTCGATGATCTGTCTATTTCTGAGAGAGGTGGTTAAGATATCCTACTATTAATGTATTCATATCAATATGACTCTTTATCTTGATTAACAGTTTTCTTATGTAATTGGCTGCTCCCTTATTGGGGGTATAGATGTTTACAATTGTTAGATCATCTCAGGGGATAATCCCTTTAAGAATGATGTAGTGTCCTTCTGTATCTCTCACTACAGTCTTTATTTTAAAATCTAATTTGTCTGATATAAGAATCGCTACCCCGGATTTCTTTTGAGGCCCATTGGCTTGAAAGATGCTTCTCCATCCCTTCATTTTCAGTCTAGGTGTATCCTTAGGTTCGAAATGGGTCTCTATTAGACAACGTATGGATGGGTCTTGTCGTTTTACCCAATCTGCAACCCTGTGCCATTTTATGGGTGCATTAAGGCCATTCACATTGAGAGTGACTATTGATAGATATGATTTTATTGACATCATGTTACCTTTGAAGTCTTTCTTTCTGTAGATTGTCTATATATTTCTGTTCAATGATATTCTTAGGATTTTTCCTCTTTTATAGAACCCCCTTAATATTTCCTGCAGTGTCGGCTTGGTGATTGCATATTCTTTTAAGCCTTGCTGGTCTTGGAAACTCTTTATCTCTCTATCCATTTTGAAAGTCAGTCTTGCTGGATAAAGTATTCTTGGCTGCATGTTCTTCTCATTTAGTGCCCTGAGTATATCTTGCCAGCCTTTTCTGGCTTGCCAGGTTTCTGTGGACAGGTCTGACGTTATTTTGATGGGCTTTCCTCCTTATGTAAGGAGCTTCTTTGTCCTACTTGCCTTCAAGAGGGCCTGTCTACAATTATAATTCCTCATTGTTACTATCAGGTGTCTCGAGGACTTTTGAGATTCTATATTCTTGGGTGGAGATCTTTCTGCCTCTACTGCGTGAATGCTGGTTCCATTCGTGAGATTGGGAAAATTTTCATGGAGAACTTGTTCCACTATATCTTTTACACTTCTTTCTTTCTCCTCCCCTTCACAGATTCCAGTAATTCCGACATTGGAATGTTTCATGGCATCATTTATTTCCCTGATTCTGTTTTCGTGACTTCTAAGCTGTTTGTTCCAGGCTTCCTCCTGATGCTTTCTATCTATCTGTTTGTCCTCCAGATCACTACTTTTATCTTCTGTCTCAGTTACCCTAGCTTGGAGAGAATTTAGATTAGATTGGAACTCATTGAGAGCATTGTGAACACCATCCTCGGTGGCTTTCAGTTCTTCCCTAACATTGTGAACATCATCCCTGGTGGCTTTCAGTTCTGCCCTAATCAATTTCATTTGGTCAACCATGGCTTTCTCCAATCTCGCTATTGCCTGGATAATTGTTAGCCTGAATTCCCTTTCTGACATATTGTCTATGTCTATAGCTATTAGCTCTTTTGCAGAAGGCACACCCTCTGAATTTTTCTTCTGTTTGGCATTCTTCCTCCTAGTCATTTTTGTGAGAGATGGCTGAAATGTTGTAGCTGGATATATCGACTGTGGTGCAGTCAAGGTGCACCCTGGAACACTTCTGAACAATCAAGAGTCCCAACCCAAATGACTTAAAAAAGAAAGAGAGAAAAAAGAAAAAAAAAAAAAGAGATAGAGAGAGAGAGAGGGACAGGAAAAAAAAAATAAAAGAGAAGGCTAAGCCCAAATAAGCGCCAAAGTAAGATTTCTGAAGTATACAAACAAAAACAGAAAAACAAAAATACTGACAAAAGTATATGACAAGAGAAAAAAAAAAATATATATATATAAAAGCAAAAAAAAAAAAAAAGAACCTTGTCAAAAAGAACCCCAAGTATAAGATTTATATAGTATTAGGAAAAACACAAATACACAGAAACACTGGAGATGAAAAAGATGGGAGAGTAGTTATAAATTCTCAGTGATGGCAATAAGGTTTTTTTGATTCTTCCTTGATGTATCTTGATATCCTTCTTAGAGGACTCAACTTTCCTATGATAAGGGGGATTAAAAATTGGTTGACCTATAGGATTAGTATTGATTGGGGAAGGGGGTTATCTTGAAGTTTAACTCTATATTAATATTAAAAACTAAAAATAAAAAAGAATAAACTAAACTAAAATAAAATAAAATTAAAAAATAGAAAAGCAAAAGGAAAACACGGGTATATGTATCAAAATGTTCAGCTTAAAAGGTTATTACGGAATTTGCTGTACTGGACATCTCACTGTTATGGTAAATAGGTTAAAAAATTATCTATATGAAAAATGAACCAGAATAGTGGGAACGAATTAAAAATAAAAGTTGTATCTATGAAGTAGTGGTGGTTGTTCTCTTGTCGTCTTTTTTTTTTTTTTTTTTTAATTAACCGCCAGTTGGCTTTCTGGGGGAGGGTCCTGCCACGTGGGTTTTCAGGCAGTGTTCCCTGAGTTAAGTCCTCCCGCCCCCCCTCAAGGGAGTGGGCTCTGAGGAAACCAGGTTTTCAGACCTTTGTTCTCTGGAGGTTTTTATGTTTGTTTGTTCATTTGTTTTCTCTCGCCTTGACTGCTTTTGATGGTTTTTGGAGGCTTAGAGGAAAACAATTGCACCCAGACCTCCCTCTCAGAGAGAAGCCTCCGTCTGTTCCCCTCTGGGTGTTGCAGAGCATATAAGTTCCCACTTGGCCGCTGGAAGAGCACGTCCCGAGTTGTGGTCCCTCGGGACACAGGAACTCCTGCTAGTACCCAAAACCACAACAGCGGCGGCTGTCTGGGCAGCTCAAGGCCACCAGAGAGGTTCCAAGCAGCGATAGCACACTGAGATTTTCCTGCTGGCCTGGGCTGAGAGTACTCAGGCTTTCTGGGATGGAGAGCAGCGTGCTGGCGCCTGTGCACACCTCTCTCAGGGGAGGGTGTGGGGCGCGACTCAGGCTCTGATAGCATGACATGGCGTGTGCGTGGGGACTGCAAAAAGTCTTTGCTTCTGCTGCCTGTCAAGGCTCCCAGCCCCTCACGGGAGCTGGACCCCACTCGCTCTCAGATGCGCTTGCACCTCTGGGACCAAGACCTGGTTTCTTCACTGCACTCTCTCTGGCTCAGCACCAGAAGTGACTGTCCTGGGTCCGGGGACTTAAGCCTCTGTCCCTAACTGCCCTGATTCCCACAATTCCCCCCTGTGATCCTTTGCTCTTTTTGAGTGCTTTCAACCAAACTCCAAGTTAATGCTGGTCCCCAGTTGCAGGGCACTCTCGTATTTCCAGTGGGTCGCTTCGGGTGTCTCTCTCTCCTTTTATCTTCCAATATCAGTCCAACGTCACCACTCTGCTTTACCTGCCCACGGTCGTCTTCTACCCCTGTAGAGATCCAGACGTGTATAATTCTAATCTCAGGCTGATTTCATTGGTGATCGGAGTTCTTAGGTAGTTAATCAGCTCACTTTAGGGTACAGGTTGAAAAGGTGCCTCCTTCTACTTCCCCACCATCTTGTCTCCCCCTCACTATTATGTTTTAAATTTTATACTAAATAACTCTACAAATAATAAAATAATGGGAAGTGGGCATTATAACATCTTGAATGAAAATCCGAAGCAGATTGTTACTTTAGGTTGTTTTTTATAAGTTATATTGCACAGTAAATTCATCTGTTAAATATAATTATGTGAACTCTTTTGGTTGTAAAATATATTACCAGTTATGCAAGTAATTCCAATAATACTTCTAGGAGTAGCAGAATCTAAAAATATATGGATTTATTTTCAAACTTTACCATTATCTCTTTCCCAAGCACCAATAGCAGACCCTCTAGCGCCAGATATACTAACTTCAAGGCCACTCAAGACAGAGTTTATGTAAGTATAATACAATCTTACAATGGTGTAGTCTATGGCCTGTGCAAGGACAGCAAGGACCAGCCAAGAATTCATGACCCCGACTAAATCGTTTCTATCTGACTAGCAAACATGTGGGAATTCATGTAGGGAAGTGCACAACACATAGCACAGACCCTTTCTCAGTGCTACTCGACTTTATCGACCTAAGCCTTTTGTTTGGCTATTCAGCCTTTAAAGGAGGCACAAGTCAGGGTCAGGTTTGGTCCTCATCTCAAGCATTACCGTGGCCTCCCACAGTTCACACAGGATGTGCTGAGATGCAGGGGCATTCAGGGCATCAGAGAGTGCTCAGCATCCACAGCAGAGATCAGACCCAGGAGCAGGTGCAGTGGGGTAGGGCTTCCTTTTGTGATCAGGGATTTCCTCTCCAGACTCTCAGCTGTCCACAGCGATTTTTTTTTCTTTCATCTCTAATACCTCATGTTCTCTGTGCAGCCAAACACAAGAATATAACTTTGCCTCCACACATCAGAGATCTCACCAGTCTCTGGGGAACTTCCATTCATCAACCTCTTCTATGTCCCATTTTCGTTCTCCACAGAAGCTCATGCTGCAAATTCCCATTGTCCTTGAGAAGCATCTGCACAGCCCAGGCTCTCTGCATGCTGCATACCTGTTCTCTGCCCTCAGGGGACACATACTGTCCCCACATGTTTATGAGCTTCTCCCAGGATGACTGTCCAAGTCAGTTCTTGTCCTCCTGGCTCCAGTGTATCCTCTGGCTCATTATACATGTGGGTGGACACAGTTGATCAGGAACTGCCCTTCTGTAGGCACCGCTCCATTTCCTGGATGGAAAAGGAGCCCACCTGCTATGAGGGGCACTCATATTTCTCCATGAAACTGGTGGGATGACAATCCAGAGAGGAAAACCCATCCCTTTCCTGCTGGGTCCTGTTCTGGTAGGGAGAGTCCATGAGATCATCCTTGGTGACTGTGTTTGAGACGTGTTTCCTGGCTTCCACACAGGGAATCCATGTGAATCCTGAGGTCCAGCTGGCAGGTCCCATATCCCTGCCCACACTGCGCTGTCCATTGAATATCCATCAGAAACCACCCCCCAACCTCACTCTTTCCTTCTGACTTCTCCCTCAACCTGTCCTGGATCCTGAGCCCCATGGAACTGGTGTCCTGTTACACTGTCCAGATCTTCACCAAGTCTCAGATGGAGAAAGGCTCAATAATGAATGTCTACAATGATGGGAGGGCTCTAAAGTGGGGCTGAAATGGGGATCTATGGCTCAAACCATGATCCAGAAATAAAATAATATATCAGGTACTATATGAGACAATACTGTCACTTCTTTTCATATCCCTGCTATTTTCCCATCGAACTGGCCAGGATTTCCCCTAGAGAACTCATAAATAACTTCTGGGCTGTTTGCTCTCTTGATTTCCTGTGAAACCAGTACTGATCTCCGCACATCAGAGGAGTCACAGGAATGGCCCTTCCACCCAGAATCCTTCTATTCTTGTAACATCAAGGGGGGTCTGCATGGAATGCATCTTCTGTGTCTGAGGTGAATCTGTTTGCCTGTAGCTGGAGGAGGGTCAGGCCCACTCCTCATCTCAGCATGAAACTCCTTGGGATGGTCTTTCCCAAGAAGAGGGAAACTCATTAGCGGGTCTTCTGTGTGTTGGCAGCTGTCCTGTGTATCTAATACATTACAGAAATGTCTAAGAATAGTTACTAATCTAGTGTACCAGCCTCCTGTGAGTCTCCTTGTGTTGTGTGCACTGATCCAGATGAACCTGGACAAGGAGTCCCAGGTGTGCAGAACCTCACAGACTCTCTCACTTACCTGTGTCACCACCAAGTTCTCTTGAACAACTGTGGACTTTCAGTATTCTCCATTCTTCCCCAAATCTCATCTCTCAGTATTTTCTGTGCATAATCAGTAGGCTGTCCTCAGCTGTGTTTCTTCTGAGGTATATATACATTTCTTTCTGTTCTAACATACAAACATTATCAGAAAATGTCTGGATGCATTGCTTAATTGTATATACTTCTTTCCATAATATCCTTAGTATGATTCATTTACTGATAACCTCTGATGATTTGGTCGGTGTCATGAATTCTTGGCTGGTCCTTGCTGTCCTTGCACAGGCCATAGACTACACCATTGTAAGATTGCACTATGCTTACATAAACTATGTCTTGAGTGGACTTGAAGTTAGTACATCTGGCACTAGAGGGTCTGCTATTGGTGCTTGGGAAATAGATAATGGGAAAGCTTGAAGGGTTTTCTGTGCATGTTGCAAATTCTTTCATAATCAGTTAAAAATAGATACTTTTTGTAGTTGTTTCTGTCAGCTATATAATGCCTCACAGCCTTGAATAAAATTGGCACTATTGGACATCCTCCTTGGTGCTCCTCCTGCCCCCATCTCTTTGTCTCTTAATTTCTTTTCACCATCCTCTTACCCTCGCGTTCCTTATCAATTTGTCACACCAGCTGTAACAGTGAACAGCGAGGTTTCTGTCCTGGCTCACACTGAGGGCCCCTCACTGTGTCCTTTGCACAGTAATACATGGCTGTGTCCTCAGTTCTCAGGCTGTTAATCTGCAGATACAGCGTGTCCTTGCATTTGTCTCTGGAGATGGTTAATCGGCCCTTCACAGAGTCTGTGTAGCTTGTGCTACTTCCATCATAGCTTATATATATGACCCACTGCAGCCCCTTCCCTGGAGCCTGGCGGACCCAGTACATGTAGTAGTTGCTGAAGGTGAATCCAGAGGCTGCACAGGAGAGTCTCAGATATCCCTCTGACTTCACCAGGTCACCCCCAGACTCTACCAGCTTCACCTCACACTGGACACCTTCAGACAGAAGACATCTTGGTCAGAAAACTATCACATATCCTGTTTTTCTCTCGCTCACATTCACTCACATAATCAATTTCTTGGACGGGACTGTTGGAGATTATGCTGAGTGAAATAAGTCAAACAGAGAGAGTCAGGTATCATATGATTTCACTTATTTGTGGTGCAAAGAAATAACACAGAGGGCATGCCTGGTTGGCTCATTCATTAAGTGTCTGCCTTCAGCTCAGGTCATGATCCCAGGGTCGTGGGATTGAGCCCCGCATTAGGGTCCCTGCTCAGCCAGAAGCCTGCTTCTCCCTCTCCCACTCCCTCTGCTTCTGCTCCCTCTCTCATTGTGTCTCTCTCTGACAAATAAATAAATAAAAATCTTTAAAAAAAAGGGGGGGAAAAGGAGGAAATGGGGAGCTGGAGAGGAGAAAGAAGTTGGGAGAAATTGTAGGGGAGACAAACCATGAGAGACTGTGGACTCAGAGGAACTAACTGAGGGTTTTGGAGGGGAGACAGATGGAAGGTTGTGTCCTGGCAGGGAGGTTTGGGTCTGGGATCACTGACATGCCCTCACTAGGTGTCTACACAGTAGTACAGGGCCAGGACCTTGGTGGCACTGAGATCAGTCAGCTGCAAGAACTCGTTCTTGGAGGTGACTCTGGAGAAGGACATGTGGCTCCTGTTGGATGAGCTGTCATGTGTGCTTTACCTATGATTTATAAAGCAATTCTCTGACCCCAGTCACTTGGGGTTGGTGGATTCAATTCCACCAGAAATTACTGCATGAAACAGAGAATCCAGAGAGAGTAATGGTGAGGTGCAGGGTCCGTGAGGTCCTCACCAGTCATGGGCCTGACTCCTGAAGCAGCACCTGGGACAGGACACCTGGGCACAAAGCCTACTCACTCACAACAATCACAAACATCCCAGTGGAGCCATGTCTGACATCTGGACCATCTCCTTCGGGAGCTATCACCAGACACAGAGAAAGGCCTAGAAACTCATATTCCTCCAGACCACAGCTCTGCTTCCCTAGAGACCTTACCCTGTCTGAAGAGAGAGCTGTGAGCTCCCACACCTGAGAGTGGATTTTACCCTAGAGGTTGAGGAGAAGTTTGCATGTGTGGGAGGGATTCTGTCCTTGGAAGTCAAAAGGGACAGAGTCAGGCTGCTCTGGACCTTCCAGCACCACCTGTGGGTATCTCCTTGTTGAACTCATGAGGCATGTTGTTCTGGGATGGGTGAGCCTTTGGTCTATGAGCTGTGTTGGAAGCAGGTCAATAGATGGCCTCACTTTCTGAGTATAAGTATAAATATTGAATAAATGAGTGATTCAAAATTCATTTTAATCTGAACTATTTTTTCAAAAAGATAGTTAATGGGATCCACACTTTGTAGCTACAGCTTTCCAAATGCACAACTCCTTGCAGAGCATGGGTGCATCTGGAGACCTTTGATCCTAATGGTCTCTGATGATGGGCTTTGTCTGACAAGATGTTTGCAAAACGTGTAAGTGATATCTTTTTCCTCAAGCGCAGGAACACCAACACAAGGCACCTATGCTGTGATCTGTAGATACAGTTCCAATACTTGGAGGGTGCCACCCTTGTCCTGAGAAATCCACATCACACAGGGGCCTGTTATCTCTGGAAGGGGATCTTGCTTTAAATAAAAGTGGGTAACTTTTCTCTTATGCAGCACAAAGATGATTATTAATTCAGGCATGGAGTTAATGATACTCAAGGAAAAGGAAGGAAATGGTGTTAATGACCCGGAGATTATTAGGATCTTAACATTAGAGGTCTAATAAGAGATTGTGTGGGTTATGTTCATATTCCTGAAAGACTTGTGGCGAGAGGATAAATGCTGTGTTGGATGAATAGACTTCAAATAGAGATCAGATGACTATAGAACAGATAGATGACAAATGGATACTTAGATAATTTTATATTATTTTGAAAGATGCTAGAGCAGAATCTTATCATTATGAACACATAAAATGGAGTGTTCATAATTGTCAATGTTTTAAAACCATATTTTCATGATGAAATAATATTTTCGTGTCAACTTTGGGTGGACACCTAAGTAAGGGCATGTGTCAGTGTTTTTATGGATAAGCTCAGCTTCCACTTAGGGTGGTGATGGTTCCTGGAGATATTGGTTGTTGTGCTATTTTGTGTAAGCTCTGGAGCAGCTCTTCCCCTATAACACCCCATGGCATATATCTTTGATACCTAAGTCATATCGTAAGCAGGATCACATCTTTAAATGGAAAGGACATAAATAAGATCCTTTGTGTTATTTAGCATCTTACAATGACTGAGTTGATGAAGGCTCAGGGGTACCTGAACCATTTCCCAAGAGTGAGAGGTTATAAGGGAAATTGAGACTCAGAGCAGGAAAACAGAGGAACCCTAAGCATGGGTTTGTTCACAGCAACAGCCACTGTAGAGCCCTACAGGAATCTGTCACTTCACAGCTCCTCTCTGCACCTACATCTGGGGCTGGGACTCATGGTCAGAGGGTCCTGAGGACCCCAAGTAACCAGATTCCTCCTCTGCTCCAGAGCTTACTGCCTCCATTACCTGTCATTCCATGGTCTTACTTCCCAGGGTGTCCTTAACTCAGATGTGCACTGACATATTGTTTCCAGAGTGGCTGCACCAGGTCGAATTCCCACCAACAGTGAAAGAGGGTTCCCTTTCTGCGCATCCTTGCCAACATTTGTTGTTTCCTGCCTTGTTCATTTTAGCCATTCTCACCCGTGAAGTCATATCATATTGTGGTTTTGATTTGTATTTCCCTGATGCCAAATGATTTAGAACATTTTTTCATGTGTCTCTTGGCCATTTGAATGTCTTCTTTGGAGAAATGTTTGTTGTTTTGTTCTCCCCATTTTGTGGCTGGATGAATTGATCTTGGGTGTTGAGTTCAATAAGTTCTTTGTAGATTTTATGAATTAGTACTTTTTTATTAAGTTCAATCATATAACATATAGTACATCATTAGTTTTTTTTTTACATCATTAGTTTTTGATGTAGTGTTCAATGATTAACTAGTTGCATATAACTCCCAGTGTCCATTAGATCATCTGCCCTCCTTAATGCCCATCACCCTCTTACCCCATCTCCCTATATCCCTCCCTTCTGAACCCTCAACATATTATTCCATGTCCAGAGTCTCTTATGGATTGTCTCACTCTCTGATTTCTTCCCATTCAGTTTTCCCTCCCTTCTCCTATTGTCCTTTGCACTATTCCTTATATTCTACATATGAATGAAACCATGTGATAATTATCTTTCTCTGCTTGACTCATTTTACTTAGAGTACTACCCTCCAGTTCCATCCATGTTGATGCAAATGTTAGCTTTCATCCTTTCTGGAGGCTGAGCAATATTCCATTGTATACATGAACCGAATCTTCTATTTTTTTTTCCTCCCAATCTCATAATGCTAGAAGGGTATACTGTAGTGAGTAAAATGTGAGAATAGGTGATACTAGGACACTTTGATTCAGGGAGTAATGAATTTCAACATGTAAAAGGTAAGCTGTGTGAGAGAAAAACAAGTATGTGGAACAGAATAACTGATTTTACTTCCCTGAAACTCCACATATCTTTAGGAAAGAGATTAAAAAACAACAACAATAAACTTGTAAAATCATGAGAACAGGAAGATGGGAAAGTAAATCTAATAACAGGAGCTTAGAACCTGGAAAACATATGGCGAATTACTTATGGGTGAATGGTAACTGGCAGTAACCCATTCCACTGGATTTGGGGTAGGTAGGGAAGGAAGAATTTAAAATAAAGTCATAGAAGGGTTGCTGAGGGACAGTGGAAGGTATTGAATAAGCAGTTAGAGTGATATATGTATCGATTATAGAGTTGGTCATAAATCAGAGATTTTTTTCTGATCAAAAAAAGATATTTAATCTGAAACATTTTAAACATATTTTGCACATTACTCTTATCAGTTTGGTTATTCACAATAGACAAGACATGGAAACAACCTAAATGTTCATCAGTGGATGAATCCATAAAGAAAATGTGCTATATACATAAAAAGGAATACTATTCAGCCTTAAAGAAGAAGGAAATGGGAGCACCCAGCTGGCTCAGTTGTATCTTTTTTTTTTCTTAATTTTTATTTATAAACATATAATGTATTTTTATCCCCAGGGGTAGAGGTCTGTGAATCACCAGGTTTACACACTTCACAGCACTCACCATAGCACATACCCTCCACAAAGTCCATAACCCCACCCCCCTATTCCGACCCCCCTCCCCCCAGCAGCCCTCAGTTTGTTTTGTGAGATTAAGAGTCACTTATGGTTTGTCTCCCTCCCAATCCCATCTTGTATCATTTATTCTTTTCCTACCCCCAAACCCCCCACATTGCATCTCCTCTTCCTCACATCAGGGAGATCATATGATAATTGTCTTTCTCCGATTGACTTATTTCACTAAGCGTAATACCTCTAGTTCCATCCACGTTGTCACAAATGGCAAAATTTCATTTCTTTTGATGGCTGCATAGTATTCCATTATATATATATATATATATATATATATATATATATATATATATATCACATCTTCTTTATCCATTCATCTGTTGATGGACATCTAGGTTCTTCCCATAGTTTGACTATTGTGGACTTTGCTGCTATAAATATTCGGGTGCACATGCCCCTTCAAGATCACTACGTTTGTATCTTTAGGGTAGATACCCAGTAGTGCAATTGCTGGATCATAGGGTAGCTATATTTTCAGCTTTTTTAGGAACCTCCATGATGTTTTCCAGAGTGGCTGCACCAGCTTGCATTCCCACCAATAGTGCAGGAGGGTTCCCCTTTCTCTGCATCCTCGCCAGCATCTGTCATTTCCTGACTTGTTAACTTTAGCCATTCTGACTGGTGTGAGGTGGTATCTCATTGTTGTTTTGATTTGTACTTTCCTGATGCCGAGTGATGTGGAGCACTTTTTCATGTGTCTGTTGGCCATCTGGATGTCTTTTTTGCAGAAATGACTGTTCATGTCCTTTGCCCCTTTCTTGATTGGATTATTTGTTCTTTGGGTGTTGAGTTTGCTAAGCTCTTTATAGATTTTGGACACTAGCCCTTTATCTGATATGTCCTTTGCAAATATCTTCTCCCATTCTGTCAGTTGTCTTTTGGTTTTGTTAACTGTTTCCTTTGCTGTGCAAAAGCTCTTGATCTTGATGAAATTTTTGCCCTTGCTCCCCTTGCTTTGGCAATGTTCCCAGGAAAAAGTTGCTGCAGCTGAGGTCAAAGAGGTTGCTGCCTGTGTTTACAGCAAGTGTTTTGATGGATTCCTTTCTCACATTGAGGTCCTTCATCCATTTTGAGTCTATTTTTGTGTGTGGTGTAAGGAAATTGTCCAGTTTCATTCCTCTGTATGTGGCTGTCCAATTTTATAGTATTTTTAATTATTTATTTATTTTAAAAATTCAATTTTATTTTAAAGATTACATCTGTGGCAGAGAGTTTTACCTCTGGATCTTTCTTCTCTTTAAATTCCTCTCCCTAGCCATTTTGCTCAGAGAAGGATGGATGAATGAGTGAACAAAAGCACAAATATCAACCCAAACTCAAACAAAATACACACTGGACAAGTCTAAAGAGGTCAGAACCAAGCAAACAAAAATGCTGGGTGTGGAAGAGAGAATATAATCTCCCAGGTGGACAAAATAGGGGGATCCATTTGGTCCTGCATATATTTTGGTCTGCGTGTTAGAATAAACTAAATCCCAAAATTGTAAAGAAAGCAAAACTTATATATATACAAAATAATTGAATACAGTGAAAGTAAGCCAAAAATGAAGAATACATGTATAAAAAATATGTGTTCAAAATTCTAGTTAAAAAAGACTTCAAAACAGAGTTGTTAAAATAACAGTCATTGAATAGAAAAAAAAAAAACGAAAAAAGAAAAAGAAAATTTTAAACTGAAATAGCAATGAATCTTGAGAAACAATCTCAAATTCTGTGTAGTATTTTCCCCTAGAGCTGGACTTGTGTAGTGCTGAGTGCTCTGTACACCTGGTGTTCTATGTTATTCCAGCTGTTCTTCTGGGGGAGGGGCCTAATGCACTGATTCTCAGGTGTCTCTGTGTCAGTGGAGTTGTACCACCCCTTCCCAGGGGTCGTGGTGAATGTAAGCTGTTTCTAGTTTTTCTATGTGGCTTTTGTTCCCTGAAGGCATTTGAGTCTCTTTAGAGGTTGAGAATAAAAATAGCCATATAATGCTCTCTAACCCGGGAGCTGAATAATCCCACCTCCTTTCTACAGTTAACACTCAGGGATAAGAGGTCTTCCCTTTTGTATGTGCCACTGTCTAGACTCCTGTGGTGTGCCTGTACTAGTTCTTCTGGGTATGTGGAGGGTCCTGCCTTTCTGTCCTCAAGATCCCCCACAGAGAGTGGTCACCTGGTCATGTGCACTTCTGAGCCACCCCTTCTGTGGGATGGCGGTGGGCCACAAATTTTTTTTTTTTTTTGGCATTTGCAACATCCATCCCCCACACTGAGATCTGTCACCCAGAGCTGTCAGGGCTCTGGGTTTATACAGAACTGAGCTGAGAGCCCCACCCAATTTCTCAGACCATAACCAGTTTCCCTGTTCCAATGCTGAGGAACTCTGCGGGTTCAGGCATTCCCATTTGTTTGTGTCTCCATGATCCTGAGACCACAAGTCCCATCTAAAATCCTGCCCCCCCCCCCCCGCACCAAAGAGCACCTTTCAAGCAGGAATTTATTTCACTGGAGCAGTTTCAAAAGGTTCTGGTTTTGCCATCAGGGGCCATATCATTTATGTTGGCTGGTTTTCTGAAGTTCCCTCCCCCGTTGTTTATCTTCTGATCTCCTTTGTTTCACTTCTAGGAATGCCTTCCTTGAAAAAAGTGGTTCTTTTTCTATTTATAAAATTCCAGCATTTTTCCCCGTACCTCTCAGGTTGAACTCATAGATGTTCAGCGTGATTAGATAGTTGTGTAACTAAATTCAGGGAAGCAGATGAAATGAAGTCTCCGACTCTTTTACCATCTTGCTTGAATAGTGTGTTTAAGAACTCTTAATTGTACATTATAATAGCTCAGTTATAGTTTATTGAGGAGAAAAGTAAACATCACTCAAGAGCCTCACCTCATCCTCTGGAAAGGGGTTTCACGTTTTTGTTTATATGCAGGATATTTATTTCATATAAGGTGAAATTATGACCGTGTTATTTTCTCTATATTCAGAATGATTTTGATTTAAGAAAATGCATACTGATGCCCACATTTATAGAAGGTTGATGTGTGATGGTGAAGTCTATGTGTCAAAGTGACTGGGTCATGGGTGCCCAGATTAAATATTGCTTCTGTGGGTGCCTATAATGCTGTTGCAGAAGAGACCGGTATTTGCATCCATGGTCTCTGGGCCAGTGGGCATCAACCAATCTATTAAGGTTCTGAATAGAATGAAATGCAAAGGGAGGAATTCCATCATTCTTCTTTCCTGTATGCTTGATATGGAACATGCCTGATCTGGAAAAGGAACAGTCCTGTGCTTCTGCCTTTGGAGACTATTACTCTTTCATATATCCAGGTTCTCCAACTTATGCTATTTCAACAAAGCTAATATATTAGACCAATGCAGCCCTTTCCCTGAAGCTTGGCAGACCCAGCTCATCCTGTAGATACTGAAGGTAAACTCACAGGTTGCACAAGAAAGTTTCAGGGACTCCAAGGATTTCACAAGGTCTCCCCCAGACTCCACCAACCGCACTTCACATGGACACCTGCAGACACGAGATCTCCACTGTTTTTCTCACTCATATCCAGTCACATACTCACTGCCTCTTGTTCAACATAAATTAGCTTTTAAAATAGTAACTAGGGAATCCCAGCCAAGCACAAATTCCGTGGTGAGTTGTTTGTGTTCTGCCTTAATCACTGCATGGGATCACCTTGGATTCCTGGGCCTGGGGCTCCTCTCTCATTTCTAGGGTCAGGGCTGGGCTGCTTTAATCAGCAGAAGGAGGGCCCTATTTGCATGTCTTCTGCCTATACAGCTAGCTTAGGATCTGTGTTTACAGAGGGGGCAGCAACCAGATCAGATGTGATTGCTTTTGACTCGGTGGTATTGACAACATTTGCAAAATAGGATTTTTGATTAAATGATTTTCCAGAGTACACACTTGGGGTTCATGTGCTATGTAGTTTTTACATATTCACACAAATCTTGGGGCATAGACGTCATGTTACCACAGAAAGAGATGTGAACCTACATCCAGAATTGTAGAGGGTTTGTGAGATATTCAATAGCACATATGGGGTGAAAGTGAGCCTCAGGATGTGATACCTGTGCTCCTCCCCATGGGACCTCCTTTTTGAAACACTTGCAGAACAAAATAGCAAGGTCACAAGGTTGTGGAACCCTTCCTGTATGGGGACAGGGTGGTTTTGCTTACTATAGAGTTTCCCTGAAATACAGAGTGAATCAGGGTCTGAGGTGTGTTTTCAAGTCTCTGACATTGCACTATCTCTGCATTCCTCCTGAGTCATCTCTGGGATTGTCTGTATTAGCTGTGGTGTGTGCATTTGACACAGGATGAAGTTCACACCTGTGGAGTGTGTGATATAGGAAACACTGCAGTCTAAGTCAACATTCTCAAGAGTGAGAAGGTCATGTCCCCTTAGATTTTCCTGTATTTTCCCTGGAATTCCTCCTTCTTCTCTTCCTTTCTTCACCCTGTCCCCACATAACTATTGATCTTTCTCATGTTACCTTACACTAGGTTCAATTTTCTAGAATGTAAAATGTTAGTTTTAATATATCTCCTTTTATTTTTAGGGCTTATTTTTCTCAGCATCAATCCTTGGGAATATATCAATGTGTTTGCGTATAGCAAAAATCATCCGTTTTATTTATTGGCAGCGTTTCAGACAACGAATACAGGATAATTTTATTTTTTCAGTAGTTTTTTTTAGAATTGGGATCATTTCCACTTTCAGTTACTTCAATAAATTTGCTTGCTATCCTAGACTTGAAGGTTGAGTGTTCATAGAATGTGTTACTTATACACTTTCCACAACAGCTAACTGGAAGTAGTGTGGAGGTGCACATTTGCATCAATGTGGGAGTTTATCCGACTTGGGAGGGTTTTCTTATTTTGTAGTTGATCTTTTTTTTAAATTAATTTAAATTTTTTCAGTGTTCCAGAATTCATTGTTTATGCATCACACCCATTGCTCCATGAAATATGTGCCTTCCTTAATACCCAGCATCAGAGTCTCCTAGCCTCCCGCCCCATCCCTTCCTAAACCCTCAGTTTGTTTCTCAGAATCCACAGTCTTTCATGGTTCATGTCCCTCTCTGATTTCCCCCAATTCACTTTTCCTTTCCATCTCCTAATGACGGCCAAGTTATTCCTTATGTTCCAAAAAATAAGTGAAAACATATGATTATTAACTCTCTGCTTGACTTATTTCACTCAACATAATTTCCCCCAATCCTTCTATGTTGATACAAAGGTTGGGTATTCATCCTTTCTGATGGAGACATAATACTCCTTAGTATATATGGGCCACATCATCTTTATCCATTTATCTGTTGAATGGCATCTCGGGCCTTCCACAGTTTGGAAACTGTGGCCATTACTGCTATGAATATTGGGGTTATGTAGTTGTTTTTTGAAGCTCAGTTTCACAGATGGGAATTAGTACTTATTTATTCATTTCCTTCAGAGTGTTATGTTTAAGTATTAGTGTTTGAGTTAGGTTTAGATTTCAGGATTGGGGGATAGGGACTAAGAGTTAAGGATCAGGGCAAGTGCCCGGTATTTTGAAGTTCAGAACATCCCCAGAAAATAAATCTCAACCTTTCCTAAGATAAGAATGGTCCTGGAAGCTATCTACTGAACTGAGTAAGAAGGGGATTTGGTACTCTACATATTTTTAAAAATGTTGATTCTAGAGGGGGGAAAGATGGCAGAGGTGTAGGGGACCTTATTTAAATTGGTCCCCTGAATTGAGCTGGAGACATACCAGAGCACTCTGAACACCCACAAAATCAATCTGAGATGTAAGAAGATATATCAGGATCTATACCTACAGAATATCTCTGGTCAGTGGTTTTGAGATATGAAGTGTGGAGCTATGATTCTGTGGGTAGATAACAGAAGATAAATGGAAGGGGGAGGAAGCTTCCAAGGTCCTGCAACCCTGGAGTGCAAAATTTTCCTGTGCTGCTGGTAGTGCACAGACTTACTGTAGCAAGAGAGAAGTAGTAGCAACAGAGAAAGTACTTTAGGGTAGGTGCCTCTCTGAAACATGGAGCTGCAGTGTCTTGCAGGCAAACTTGGGGTGACTGGTTGTTTTATAAGTACAATGGGCAGAGATGAGCCTGGACCTTGTAGCAAGGGCTGGGAATGCTGCTGTGGGGTACACAACCCAAGAAGCTGTGGTTTTAGCAGCACAGATAAAAATGGAGTCAGTGTGGCCTGGAGGACTTTCTGGAGAACAGATTGTGATCTCTCAGTTCTGATACAGAAACCTGAATAAAGTTATTTCTGCTATGACTCTCCGAAGAGACACAGAAAGCCACAAGGGAAAACTTTGAGAGAAGAAAAGTCCCCCAAAACTGGCTTTCACTGAGCCCATCCACCCACAAGGGGCAGGGCTACTCTGCCCAATAGGGTTGCCTGAGTAATGCTGCTGCAGACCCCTTCTCCAGAAGACTGGGTGAAAGAACAAGAGGCCTACAACCCTAAGGTCCCTATAAAACAGGTACATTTTGTGTGTGTTGTGGTCAATAACTTGGGCTTTGTATATTCCCTCAACCACACCCCAGCAGAATGACTGGGAGGAGGGATATTCAACCGAGGAAAAATTTGGAGACTGTGACCTCTGCCACAGAATTAATGGATATGGATATAAGCAAGATGTTGGAAATACTCTTCTGTGTAACCATTATACAGACAATGGCTAGGTTGGATGGAACCATTAATGGCAACATAGATTCTCTAAAGGAAGAAGTGAGAGATGATCTGGTAGAACTTATAAATGCTGTCAGTAAGATCCATTCTAATCTAGATACTCTAACAGCCAGGGTAAATGAGGCAGAAGAATGGATTAGTGATGTAGAAGACAAACTGATAGAAAAGAAAGATCAGGAGGAAGCCTGGAACACACAGCTTAGAATCCATGAAAACAGGGTTCAAGAAATAAATGACCCCATGGAACATACCCATGTATGTTTCATACATAGGTGTTGTATGAATATATAATTATTGGGATCTCTTAGGGTGGGTGGAGAGAGAGAGAGGACTAGAATATATATTTGAGCCAATCCTAGCTGAAAACATCCCTATTCTGGGGAATGATATAAGCACTCATGTCCTAGAGACAGAGATGACCCCTCCCAAGATCAAGGAAAATAAAACAATGCCATGGCACGTAGTAGTAAAATACACAAATCTTAAAATCAAGGAAACCATCTTAAGGGCAGTTATGGGGAAGAGATTCCTTATGTACAGAGGGAAGAAAATCAGAATAATGTCAGACCTGTCCACAGAGTCCTGGCAAACCCGAAGGGGCTGGTCGGATATATTCAGGGCATAAATGTGAAGAATATGCAGCCAAGAATACTTTATCTGGCAAGGTTCTCACCTAGAATGGATGGAGAGTCAAAGAAGTTCCAAGACTGACAGAGACTGTAAGAGTATGTAACCACTAAGCCAGAATGACAGGAATATTAAAGGGGGGGGGTGTCCTAAATATGAGAAAAATGCCAAGAGTATTATAGAACAGAAATTTACAGAGATAATCTGTGGATACAAGGTCTTCACAAGCAACATGATGACAATAAAATCATATCTTTCAATAATCACTCTCAACATGAACGTCCTAAATGCTCCCATAAAATGGCACAGGGTTGCAGATTGGATAAGAAGACGGGACCCATCCATATGCTGTCTACAAGAGACTCATTCTGAAGCTAAACATACATCCAGACTAAAAATGAAGGGATGGAGAGCCACCTTTCATGACAATGACTGCAAAGAAAGCTGGGGTAGCCCTTCTCATATCAGACAAATTAGATTTTAAGCTAGACTGTAATAATCAATGCAGAGGGACACTACATGATGCTAAAAAGTGTCTATCCACCAAGAAGATCTAACAATTGTAAATATCTATACCCCTAACATGGGAGCAGTCAACAACATAAGCCAACTGTTAACAACAACATAAAGACATATTGTTAGTAATACCCTAATTGTAGGAGACCTCAATACTCCAGTATCAACAATAGACTCATCATCTAAGCAGAAAATCAACAAAGAGCTTCGATGACCCACTAGACCAGTTGGACCTTATAAATATATACAGAATATTCCACCCTAAAACAACAGATTATTCATTCTTCTCAAGCACTCATGGATGTTTCTCCAGAATAGACCACATACTGGGTCATAATTCAGGTCTCAACTGATACCAAAAGACTGAGATTACTTCCTGCATATTCTCAGACCATAATGCTTTAAAAGGAGCTCAATCACAAGAAAAAGTTTGGAAGGAATTCAAAATCTTGGAAGCTAAAGACCATCCTACTCAAGAATGTTTGGTTCAACCAGGAAGTCAGAGAAGAACTTAAACAATTATGGAAACCAATGAGAATGAAAACACATCTGTCCAAAACCTATGGGACATGGCAAAGGTGGTCCTAAGTGGGAAATACATAGCCATCTAAACCTCACTCAAAAAAAAAAAAAAAAGAAAAGAAAAAGAAAAATCATAAATACACCTACTACGTTTACACCTTAAGGAACTGTAGAATCAACAACAAATTAAGCCTAGCCTATGCACTGGAAGGGGAACAATTAAGATTAGAGCAGAGATCAATGAATTAGAAACCAGAAATATAGTAGAACATATCAAAGAAAGTAGAAGCTGGTTCACTGAAAGAATTAATAAGATCAATAAAACACTGGCCAGACTTATCCAAAGGAAAAGTGAAAGGACCCAAATTATTACATTATGAATGAAAGGGGAGAGGTCATTACTAACACCAAGGAAATAGAAAGAATCATCAGAAATTATTATCATCAGCTATATGTCAATAAGTTAAGCAACCTAGAAGAAATAGTTGCATTCCTGGCAACCTATAAATTTCCAAGACTGAAACAGGGAGAAATTGACAATATGAATACATCAATAACCAGTAACAACATTGCAGCAATGATCACAAACCTTCCAAAAACAGGAGTCCAGGACATGCTGTTTTCTGTGGGGAATTTTACCAAATATTCAAAGAAGAAATAATACCTATTCTCCTGAACCTTTTTCACAAAATAGAAACAGATGAAAAAGTTACAGACTCATTCTATGAGGCCAGCATTACCTTGAGTCCAAAACCAGGCAAAGACCCCATAAAGGGGAGAATTTCAGACCAATATCCCTAATGAATATAGATGCCAAGATTCTCAACAGGATCCTAGCTAATAACATACAATAGTTCATTAAAAGGTTTATCCATGACAACCAGTGGGATTTTCTCTGAGCTGCAAGATCCCTTCGACACTTGCAAATCAGCCAATGTGATAGAACAAACTAGTAAGAGAGGAGAGAAGAATAGCATGTTCCTCTCAATTGATGCAGAAATAGCATTCTGTAAAATACAGCATCCTTTCCTGATTAAAACTTTTCAGAGTGTAGGAATAGAGGGAACGTTCCTCAATTTCATAAATTCCATCTGTGAAAAACCCACAGCAAATGTCATCCTCAATGGGGAAAAGCTGAGAAATTTCCCCTTAAGATCAGGAACATGACAAAGTTTTCCCCATTTTGCCTCTTTTGTTCAACATAGTACTAGAAGTCTAGCAACAGCAATCAGACAACAAAAAGAAATAAATATATGGTCAAAGAGTTAAGCTCTCTCTTTTTGCAGATGACATGATACTTTATGTGGAAAACCCAAAGACTCCATCCCCAAACTGCTAGAACTCATACAGAAATTCAGTAATGTGGCTGGATACAAACTCAATACACAGAAATCAGTTGCTTTTTTATAAACTAACAATGAACCCGTGGAAAAAGATATTAGAGAATCGATTCCATTTACAATTGCACCAAAGATCATAAGATACCTTGGTATAAACCTAACAAAAGAAGTAAAGGATCTATACTCAAGGAACTACAGAGCACTTATGAAAGAAATTGGAGAAGACAGACAAAGATAGAAAAACATTTCATGCTCATGGTTCAGAAGAATAAATATCATTAATATATCTATGTCATATATCTGTGTCATAATATGCTGTCAAAAGCAACCTATACTTTAAATGCCATCCTGATCTAAATACCATTAGCATTTTTCAAAGTGCTGGGAATAATAATCCTAAAATTTACATAGAACCAGAAAAGATCCTGAATCAAAACGGAAATGTTGAAAAAGGAAAACAAAGCTGGGGGCATCACGTTGCAGGATTTCAAGCTTTACTACAAAGCTGTCATCACCAAGACAGCATGGAACTGGCACAAAACAGACACATAGACCAGTGGAACAGAGTAGAGAGCCCAGATATGGACCCTCAACTCTATGGACAAATAATCTTTGACAAAACAGGAAAAAATATACAGTGGAAAAAAGAAAGTCTCTTCAATAAATAGTGCAGAGAATATTGGACAGCTATGTGTAGAAGAATGAAACTCGACCATTCTCTAAAACCATACACATAGATAAGCTCAGAATGGATAAAAGACTTCAACGTGAAGCAGGAATCTATCAAATTCCTAGAGGAGAACATGGGCAGTAAACTCTTTGACATTGGCCACAGCAACTGCTTTCAAAATGTTTCCAAAAGCAAAGGAAACAAAAGTGAAAATGAACTTTTGGGACTTCATCAAGATCAAAATCTTCTGCACAGCATGGAAGATAGTCAACAAAACAAAGAGGAAAACCACAGAATTGGAGAAGATATTCACAAAACACATTACAGAAAAAGAGCTTATACCCAAGATCTATAAAGAACTTCTCAAACTCAACACCCAAAAAACAGATAATCATTTAAAAAAATGGGCAGAAAACAGGAAGAGACACTTCTCCAAAGAAAACATACAAATGGCTATCAGACACATGAAAAATGTTCATCCTCATTAGCTATCGGGGAGATTCAAATGAGAACCACATTGAGATATCACCTTACACCGGTTAGGATGAGCAAATTAACAAGACAATAAACAACATGTGTTGGAGGGGATGTGGAGAAATGGGAACCTTCTTACACTGTTGGTGGGAATGCAAGTTGGTGCAGCCACTTTGGAAAACATTGTGGAGATTCCTTGAAAAGGGAGTTGAGGGAAATTGGAGTGGGAGGTGAACCATGAGAGAGACTATGGACTCTGAAAAACAATCTGAAGGTTTTGAAGGGGCGGGGGGTGGGAGGTTGGGGGATCCAGGTGGTGGGTATTGGAGAAGGCACGGATCACATGGAGCACTGGGTGTGGTGCAAAAATAATGAATACTGTTATGCTGAAAAAATAAAAAAAAATTAAAAAAAGAAATTAAAAATAGAGCTACCCTATGACCCTGCAATTGCACTACTGGGTATTTACCCCAAAGATACAGATGTAGTGAAAAGAAGGGCCATTTGTACCCAAATGTTCATAGCAGGAATGTCCACAGTCAACGAACTGTAGAAAGAGCTAAGATGCCCTTCAACAGCTGAATGGATAAAGAAGATATGGTTCATATATACAATGGAGTATTATGTCTCCATCAGAAAGGATAAATACCCAACTTTTGTATCAACATGGGCCAGAGTGGAGGAGACTATGCTGAGTGAAATAAGTCAAGCAGAGAGAGTCAATTACCATGTGGTTTCACTTACTTTTGGAACATTAAGAATAACACAGATGGCATTAGGAGAAGGAAAGGAAAAGTTAATTGGGATAAATCAAAGGGAGAGATGAACCTGTGAGAGAATCTGTGCACTCTGAGAAATAAACTGAGTGTTTTGGAAGGGAGGGGGTGAGGGGATGGATGAGTCTGGTGGTCGGTGTTAAGGAGGGCATGCATTGTATGGAGCACTGGGCGTGGTACATAAACAATGAATCTTGGAACTCTGAAAAAATAAAATAAGATTTAAAAAAGTTTTATATTCACTTTGATGTGTGTGTGTGTGTGTGTGTGTGTGTGTGTGATCTTCAGATTCTGTACCCACACAACATCCTGGTGCACATTTCCTCTTCTTTCCCACGTTGTCATTAACATTGATACTGTGAGTATAGTTCAAGATTGAGACTGTACCAGGGCTGTTAATTCTCTTGCTTTGCTGTTGATGCCTCTGTAGGCTCATATCCAGCACGCACTTTACACTGGTTTTGACAAGTTTTCACATTGGGCTGGGTTCTCCTCTAATGAACAGAGAGAGTAGCTGGGACTCCTTATAAGGTTCAGGTGACATACATGGAGGTATTTATAATTCATTGGTAATTGGTAATTCATAGGCAAAGTTATATTCTTGTGGTTGGCTTCACAGAGAAGACGTGGTATTACAAATGGAAGAAAAAATAAATAAATATCCCTGTGGACAGCTGAGAGTCTAGAGAGGAAGTCCCTGATCTCAAAGAAGCCAACCCCACTGCACCTGCTCCTGGGTCTGATCTCTGCTGTGGATGCTGAGCACTCTCTGCTGCCCTGAGTGCACCTGCAGCTCAGCACATCCTGTGTCAACAGGGAGGTTTCTGTCCTGGCTCACACTGAGGACCCCTCACTGTGTCCTTCGCACAATAATACATGACCATGTCTTCTGCTCTCAGGCTGCTCATCTGCAGATACAGCGTGTTCTAGATGTTGTCTCTGGAGATAGTGAATCGACACTTCACAGAGTCTGTGTAGCTTGTGCTACTTCCATCATATCTAATCCATGCGACCCACTGCAGGCCCTTCTGTGGAACTTGGTGGAAGCTGTTCATGCTGTAGCTACTGAAGGTGAATCCAGAGGCTGCACAAGAGAGTCTCAGGGACACCCCAGACTTCACCAGGTCTCCCCCAGACTCCACCAGCTGCATCTCATACTGGACACCTGCAGACACAAGACATCTCAGTCAGGCTGTCACACACCCAAAGTTTCTCTCACTCATATCCACTCACATCCTCAACTTTTTTTCTCCATAAATTACCTTTTAAAAGAGCAAGAAGGAAAACCCAGCAGAGCACAAATTCCATGGTGAGTTGTCTGTATTCTGTCCTGAACACTGACTGGAATACCTGGGTATCCCAACCTGGGGCTCCTCTCCCAGCTGCAGGATCTTGGCTGTGTTGGTTAAATCAGCAGAGGGAAGGCCCTATTTGCATGTCCTCTGGCTATATATTCATCTTGGGGATCTATTGTTACAGAGAGGCAGTGACCCAAGCTGTTGGAATGTCTTTAATTTAGTGCTAATGACAAATTTTGGAAAAAAAAGTTTTTCATTATATAACTTTGCAGTGTGTATACTTGGGTTTGTAAGGTGTCCATGAACTCATATGGGGTGAGATTGACCCCAGGATCTTGGTCAGTTCTACCCCCACAGGAGCTTCTGCCCTCCATCCTGAATCATCTGCTGGACAGAATGTCAAGCTATGAGGAATGTGGAACCTCTCCTCCAATGGGGATGGGTTGATTTTCTTTATTTTAAAGTTTACTGTAAATACAGAGTAAATCAGGATCATGTAGGTGTATTTTCATATCTGTAACATTCCATTCTCTCTGCTTTCCTCCAGGATCACCTTTGTTATTACCTATAATAAGTTTGATGTGTATATTTGACACAAGATGAACGGCCCACATACGGAGTGTGTGATATGATAAACACAGGTGTCACAATCAACATTATTGACAGTGAGTGTACCAGTTTTCCCTAAAATTTTCAGCATTACTCCTGGAATTCCTCCTTCCCTTTTCCTTGTTTATCCTATTCCCACATAACTATTGTTCTTTCTCATGTCACCTTATACAAGCTTTAATTCTCTAGAATTCATAAATGGGTCATTGTACTCTATGTACTTTCTTTGTGGGCCTTCTTTGCCCCAGAATTAATCCTTGTGGATACAGTCGTGTTGCTGCCTGCATCAGGAATCACTGGTTTTAATGACGGACAACTCTGAAGGCAGCAGTTGGAAGCACCAGCTGGGGGAAGATCTGAAAGAGCAGAAAGAAGCCACTTGCTTCAAGCCTCACCCACATACCCTCTTGACCCTGCAATTGCACTACTGGGTATTTACCCCAAAGATACAGGTGTAGTGAAAAGAAGGGCCATCTGTACCCCAGTATTTATAGCAGCAATGGCCACAGTCGCCAAACTCTGGAAAGAGTGAAGATGCCCTTCAGCGGAAGAATGGATAAGGAAGATGTGGTCCATATACACTATGGAGTATTATGCCTCCATCAGAAAGGATGAATACCCAACTTTTGTAGCAACATGGAGGGGACTGGAAGAGATTATGCTGAGTGAAATAAGTCAAGCAGAGAGAGTCAATTATCATATGGTTTCACTTGTTTGTGGAGCATAGGAAATAACATGGAAGACATGTGGAAATGGAGAGGAGAAGGGAGTTGAGGGAAATTGGAAGGGGAGATGAACCATGAGAGACAATGGTCTCTGAAAAACTTCCTGAGGGTTTTGAAACGGCGGAGGGTGGGAGGTTCGGGGAACCAGGTGGGGGGTATTATGGAGGGCACGTATTGCATGGAGCACTGGGTGGGGTGCATAAACAATGAATTCTGTTGTGCTGAAAAGAAAATCACACACACAAAAAAATGATTCCATATAAACAACAAGATAAAGGATAAACAAGTAATGTAGGTGCCTTGAGGGTTTCCAGTAATGAACTCGTCAAGGGGAACCTACCCTCATGATCAGATGGCTAGTCACAGAAACCCACAACCTGGGTTTAATGTTGGGGACATGGGGTAACAACATTATGTCCAGTGACTGAGCTGCACAGCTCATGGCAATAGGCATAACACAACTCTGTAAAATGATGGTAAAACTCAAATCCTCTCAGTTATCACTGCCACAAACTCTGAAAAGGCCAGAAAAAATGTTTGGGTTCATGTGTCACTAATGTCTCTGTGTGTTCCAGCTGGTGTAACAATGTACACGAACTGGGTGGTTTTAAACATTAGACACACATTTCTCACAGTTCTGGAGTCTGGGAAGTGCCATGTCAAGGTTCAGGCAGATTTGGTGTCTGGAAAGTACCCACGTCCTAGGCGGTCCTTTCCCTGTAAACTTACATGGGGCCAAGGGGCAGAAAGCTTTCCCAGCCCTGGTGTATAAGAGCCCTAATCCCATTATGAGACTGCACGCTCCTGACCTAAGTGCTTCCCTAAGTCCTCACTCACTCATTCCATTAAATTGGTGTTAGGTTTCGACGTAGTGATGGTAGAAATTGTACACATTGAGCTGATATCAGTAACTGAAGGATCAATTAGTTATTCTCTGCAGGTGGAAGGCTCCTCCCAACCAGCACTTCAACCTGAGCATTCTCATAGATCCTGTTGAATCTTCTAGTCTCTATGTGCCCACAGAGTTCACAAGACCATCAGAACCTGCTGGTGACCTTGGGAACTGGACAGCTTTCACCTGAGACACTGGGTAAGACCCTTGTCCTCTATTCATAGGCTTCTTATTATTGTCTGCTTATATATTATCATTCATATTTTCAAGGGTCTCAGATGGTCTTCTACACCTATTTATCACTTATATTCCTTTTCACTCCTTTTTGTAGTTGTTGCATGGAATTAGTCATGAACTGTATCTTCTGATGACTTTTTACTGGCATCAGAAGTCTCATTCCTCCATCTTCTCATGCTCCATACATGGGTAATCTAATAAGAAAGCCTAGGTTCTAAGATGGGATTGGTTGGGAGACAACATAGTGACTCTTAATCTCACAAAACAAACTGAGGGTTGACGGGGGGAGGGGGGTTGGGACAGGGGGTTATGGACATTGGGGAGGATATGTGATATGGTGAGTGCTGTGAAGTGTGTAAACCTGGCGATTCACAGACCTGTACCCCTGGGGATAAAAATATATTATATGTATATATAAAAAAAACAAAAGCCTATGTTCTGTGCCCTTGATGTTCCAGATCCCTATTGAATTTTCCAGCACTAACAATATCACAATAAAAAAAAAATCCCTGATTTCGTGTCCTTTCTAAGGTTTATTGAAGCATTTCTGACATCCTGGGAGGCATCCCCTGAAATCAACAGACACTTCGATGATGGAGGTGATTAACATTTCATATTCTCTTGTAGGTGTGTATCGTATCATCTGATTCACCAACTGTACCAAGTGTGTTTGAGGTCCTCTGCCTCTGGATGGTGTCAGCTAAATAGATTCTGTGAGCATGTGGTCCACACAATGACCCCCCGACACTGGGGCCATTCTTCTCTGGCTTTGGCTTCATGACGGCCCTGTACCTGATATCCAGCATGAACTTGATGATGCTGGCTCACAGCTTGTACACTGGGCTGTATGATGCTGTGTTGTTGAGTCCAGCTGAAACTTTTACAGACTTAGCAGGCTTACATCAGAATGTCCGTAATTGTCATTGAGGGAAAAGATTCATCAAGTGTAAGTGACTTCCTGCCTTTCATATAGTTTTCTCCTATGATAGCCAACGTTTCTATTCACAGATGTAAGAAGTAAGAATAAATCATAATTCTAGAAAGTCTCATTGGGGAAACTGGTTTATGGAAAGGAAGCCCCAAACTGTGAAAGGAAACACACATTTAATCTCCACCTGCACCCGCTTCTGGTGTGGAAAGTGTATTCGTGGGTCTTGAGGTCCCCATGGTGACCTGAGTATCCCTTCTGTCCTGAGCGCCCCTTGTCTCTTGAGCACCCTGTGGTGACCTGAGCTACAGAAAGTGACCTGAGTTCCAGCTGGTGACCTAAGAGCTCCCTGGTGTCCTGAGCACCCCCTGGTGGATTCTGGGGCCACCTGCAGCCCCGCGCCTCCTGTGTCCCTGCAGGGAGGTTTGTGTCTGGGCTCACACTGATGTCTCCTCAGTGTGCCTCTAGCACAGTAATACACAGCTGTGTCCTCGGTGGTCACGGAACTCAGCTGCAGGGAGAACTGGTTCTTGGATGTGTCAGCGGTGATGGAGATGTGGCCCTGGAAAGCCGGGTTGTAGCTTGTACTACATGTCCAATAGTACAACACTCCAGTGCTCTCCCAGGGCACTGGCGGATCCAGTTCCAATAGTAACTGCTGGTGATGGAGCCCCCGGAGACAACACATATGAGAGAGAGAGTCTGTGAGGGCTTCACCAGTCATGGGCCTGACTCCTGAAGTGTAAGTTGAGACAGGACACCTGGGGACAAGGAGAGTCATGGTGAGTCTGTTCCATCCCACAGAAGGGCCACCGTCTATCCCAGAGCCCCCAGATCCTCACCCAGGGGAGCTGCCAGAAGGCAGAGGAGGAATCACAGCAGCTGCATGGTTGCCTGCAGAATGGAAAGCCAGCACGCTGACCTCTGCCTGTGATGTCTATTTCTTCTGGGAGCACTCCAGGTGATTTGCATGTGGGTCCCCACAGAGGAGGGGAGGCCTTAAAAGATCCTGAACCCTGGTGACAGTCACCAGTTCTTGGTGTCCCCATGTTGAGTGGTGTGAGGACCCACTGAGCCTGGTCCTAGTGATCTAGGCTCCAGCCCTGCCTGAAATGTTCTCTAGCACCAGTTGCTCAAGAGGGGTTGTGCTGGAGCTGATGAACGTTTAGGAACCTTATGAATGTTCTCTTGTATTCCATTGCCAGGCTGTCCAACAGTGGGCTGCAAGTTCAACCTGCAGAATTACCTGTTCATAAACCTGGAGGACAAGGCAGTTGTCCAGACTCCAGACCCTGACTGATTGCCCAATTTGCGTCATTTGCTTCCACAAATCAGATATGGGGTCTCAGATGATGGCAGTGGATGCGATCTCCAGTCTCCACCTACAAAAGGGATGTTTGGAACTATACTCGAGCATTTACATAAGGAAACAAGCTCATCCCTGTAGAGGGCAAGGCAGAGAGATTGGGTGTTATGTGGATATTATTTTCTTTTTTAAAATTTTATTTAAGTTCAATTAGCCAAGATAAAGTACATTATTATTTTCAGATGTAGTGTTCAGTAATTCATCATGTGTACAACATCCAGTGCTAATCATATCATGTGACTTCCTCAATGCCCACCACCCAGTTACCCCATTGCCCCCACCCACTTCCCTTCCATAACCCTCAGTTTGTTTCCTATGCTTAAGTGTATCTCATGGTTTGTCTCCCTGTCTCAGGACATCCCATTCAGTTTCCCCTCCCTTCCCCTATGATCCTCTACTTCTTATATTCCACATATGCTTGAAGCATATGATAATTGTCTTTCTTTGATTGACTTATTTCACTCAGCGTAATACCTTCCAGTTGCTCCATGGAACAGAAATCCATATATACAACGGAGGCATTATTGACCATGACATCTGAGTCTAATGATATATTATGTGTTGTTAGCTGAATTCAAACAACAACAACAACAACAAAAAAAAAACCCACCTAAAATCCAGCCCACATTGTCCTTTCCCCACCCTGAGCACAGATGGTTCTAGGGAGAAACCCACTAATCTGAGCTGGGAAGGGAAGCTCTGGTGTTCCTTTTCCACACAATCTGAGACATGGAGACCCTAATACACAGGCACCTTCAGGGGTCCTAGCACCAGGGCCCACCCACCACTCACCAGAGCCCAATTCCTGATGGGAAGGAGGAGGGTGACAGGGAAGCTGGACATGGGCTTAGGGGCAGTGTCTGGAGCATCTTGGTTTTCACCTTGATTTCTACATCAATGTGGACCTTACAGACAGGAACCACCAGGTGCTCTGAAGACTTTATGAATTATGAATTTATTACAGAAATGTCATTTTTCTCTGTTGCACATTCCCTCTTTCTGTCCTGCTCCTCTGCTTCTGTCTCTCACATATGACATGTAAGCACATATATGTTTGTAGAGAACAGATTCTCAGCAGGTTATAAATGACCAGGTTCACATTATCTCCTGATATAATTTACAACTATGTCCTGCATTCCTTGTATACTTTATCCCTTCCATATTCATCTCATCTTCTCTGGGCATTCGTTCTCTAATATTAGCAAGTACTTTACATAATTAACAATATCAAGGTCCCAATTTACAGTTTGCCCTGAGGTGTTAGAGTAAGCCAAGAGAAGGAAGTAACATTCCTAATTCTCTGAACACCCACAGATTCCAGCAGACACAGCGGATGGGACGTCCTTGTCCCCACAGGTAGGCCACAGTCCCTCAGATGTGATCTATGACCTCATGCTGCAGTGCATCCAGGGGGCAAGGATGTTGCCAATCCTGCACCCCACTCTGCACCTGCAACAGGATGCAGTTTTCTCACTGGGCTGTCTTGTGCTTAAGGAATGAGAGGTAACCTCTGGAGCAAACTGTGAAGGTCACATCTTACACCCAGTCCTTCTGGCTCACAGGGGTTTGCCATTAGAAATTATAATTCCTCTCCTCACGCAGGACCAGCACACCAGGTCACCACTGAGGGGTTGCATGACATATCTGTCTAAGGAGGAGATTGTAGGCATGCAAAGGGACAACAGCGACATCAGCTTGAAGACTGGGTCCCTACCTTTTCCTGATCAAGTCTTGGACCCTCCATCCTGGGCCACAGATCTGTTCCTTGGTTCCTAATCATCTTTACCAATACCTGTCCCTACTCTTAGTCCATCGTTTATCCAGGAATACCTATGAAGTCGCTGGCAGAAACACAGATCTAGGTGAAAGTGCTGCCTGAGATCCAAGGAGCAGGTGTCAGGAGTGGAGATGACCAGCAGAATGGAGCCCCCTGAATAGACAGAACCAGAGCAGTCCTAGTGATGAGTGGTCCTATGGAACTGAGGCATGTCTCAGAGAGAGCTGACCCCCTCGCCTGTCCCTCTGCTGTCCCACTTAGCAGGGGACCTGGATCAGTGTCCTCTGAGTCATCTGATTTGGCACTGCTCTTCATCGTCCAATTCTCAGGTCACCTTCCCCCACAGGCATGGGGTCACCAGGCCTCCCAGCTACAGTCCAATGATGGCCAGGTGATGACTGTTCCTGACTGTCTCAGCCACAGGACCAGGCTCACACCTGTTGGTGTCCACACTATGCCAGCAACAGCAAGCACAGCCCAGAGTCCCTGCAATATTCAGGCCTCCTCTTTCTGGTCATGAGTCCAGTGCCCAGACTCCTAGGCCTGGGGGACACAGGCCCTGCCTATGCTGGTGTACTTTGTGTGTGGTCCAATTGTCCATGGACCTGAGTACAGGCTGAAGGATGGCACATTGTTGCTGTCACCAGAGTGCTCCCAGACCCCAGCAGCACTGATGACCTTGAAGGAGATCCAGGAGGACCCTCTACACACAACATCAAGCTCTTGTGAGGAGATATTTCATCCAAATAAGAAGCAGACTCATCTCCTCCACTCTGGCTTTTCGTGTGTGGCACTTTCGTTCTGGAAACATAAACTAACACACTCAAGTTAGTGAGGAATTAAGGTGTGTTTGTACAGTCTTCTGGGCCTTAAACTTCCATTTCTGGTGCTAAAGACCTCTTTCTCATCCTGGTCCAGGGAGGGTGCCTTTTCCATGGGAGACTCATGTCCAGCTTTCAGGGGGACAGAGGAGATCAGGGTGTCTCTGCACAGGCCATTTCTTTCTTTTTTATATATATTTTTCTAATTTTTGTATTATCATATAATGTGCTATTAGCCCCAGGGGTACAGGTCTGTGATTCACCAGGTTTACACATTTCACAGCCCTCACCATAGCACATAACTTCCCCAATATCCATAACCCCAACCCCCTCTCCGTACCCCCTCCTCCTGGAAAGCCTCAGTTTCTTTTGTGAGATTAAGAGTCACTTATGGTTTGTCTCCCTCCCGATCCCATCTCGATTCATTTATTCTTTTCCTACCCCCCAAACCCCCCACGTTGCATCTCCACTTCTTCATATCAGGGAGATCATATGATACTTGTCTTTCTCTGATGACTTATTTCACTAAGCTTAATACCCTCTAGTTCCGTCCACGTCATCACAAATGACAAGATTTCATTTCTTTTGATGACTAAATAGTATTCTATTGTATATATACACCACATCTTCTTTATCGATTAGCTGTTGATGGACATTTAGATTCTTTCCATAGTTTGGATATTGTGGACATTGCTGCTATAAACATTAAGGTGCATGTGCCCTTTCAGATCACTACGTTTGTATCTTTAGGGTAAATACTCAGTAGTGCAATTGCTGGGTCATAGGGTAGCTCTATTTTCAACTTTTTTGAGGAACATCCATATTGTTTTCCAGAGAGGTTGCACCAGCTTGCATTCCCACCAACAGTGTAGGAGAGTTCCTCTTTCAAAAGACCCATTTTGTACCTAAGGATACAACCAGACTGAAAGTGAAGGGATGGAGAAGAATCTTTCATGACAATGGACCTCCAAAGAAGGCCAGGGTAGTGATTCTCATATCAGATAAATTAGATTTTAAACTAAAGACTGTAGTCAGAGATACAGAAGGAGACTACATCATTCTTTTTTTTTATTTTTAAAATTTATTTTCAGTGTAACAGTATTCATTGTTTCTACACCATACCCAGTGGTTCATGCAATCCATGCCATCCCTAATACCCACCACCTGGTTACCCCAACCTGCCACCCACCACCCCTTCAAAACCCTCAGATTGTTTTTAAGAGTCCATAGTCTCTCATGGTTCACCTCCACTTCCAATTTCCCTCAACTCCCTTCTCCTCTCTAACTCCCCTTGTCCTCCATGCTATTTGTTATGCTCCACAAATAAGTGAAACCATATGATACTTGACTCTCTCTGCTTGACTTATTTCACTCAGCATCATCTCTTCCAGTCCCTTCCATGTTGCTACAAAAGTTGGGTATTCATCCTTTCTGATGGAGGCATAATACTCCATAGAGTATATGGACAACATCTTCCTTATCCATTCGTCTGCTGAAGGGAATCTTGGTTCTTTCCACAGTTTGACGACCATGGCCATTGCTGCTACAAACATTGGGGTACAGATGGCCCTTCTTTTCACTACATCTGTATCTTTGGGGTAAATAGCCAGTAGTGCAATTGCAGGGTCATAGGGAAGCTCTATTTTTAATTTCTTGAGGACTCTCCACACTGTTCTCCAAAGAGGCTGCAACAACTTGCATTCCCACCAAGAGTGTAAGAGGGTTCTCCTTTCTCCACATCCCCTCCAATACATGTTGCTTCCTTTCTTGCTAATTTTGGCCATTCTAACTGGTGTAAGGTGGTATCTCAATGTGGTTTTAATTTGAATCTCCCTGATGGCTAGTGATGATGAACATTTTTTCATGTGTCTGATAGCCATTTGTATGTCTTCATTGGAGAAGTGTCTGTTCATAACTTCTGCCCATTTTTTTATATGATTGTCTGTTCTGAGTGTGTTGAGTTTGAGGATTTCTTTATAGATCCTGGATATCAACCTTTTGTCTGTACTGCCATTTGCAAATATCTTCTCCCATTCCGTGGGTTGCCTCTTTGTTTTGTTGACTGTTTCCTTTGCTGTGTAGAAGCTTTTGGTCTTGATGAAGTCCCAAAAGTTCATTTTCGCTTTTGTTTCCTTTGCCTTTGGAGACATATATTGAAAGAAGTTGCTGTGGCTGATATCGAAGAGGTTGCTGTGTATGTTCTTCTCTAGGATTCTGATGGATTCCTGTCTCACATTGAGGTCTTTTATCCATTTTGAGTTTATCGTTGTGTACGGTGTAAGAGAATGGTCGAGTTTCATTCTTCTACATATAGCTGTCCAGTTTTCCCAGCACCATTTATTGAAGAGACTGTCTTTTTTCCACTGCATATTTTTTCCTGTTTTGTCGAAGATTATTTGACCATAGAGTTGAGGGTCCATATCTGGGCTCTCTACTCTGTTCCACTGGTCCATGTGTCTGTTTTTATGCCAGTACCCTGCTGTCTTGGTGAACACAGCTTTGTAGTAAAGCTTAAAAATCAGGTAACATGATGCCCCCAGTTTTATTTTTTTTCCAACATTTCCTTAGCGTTTCGGGGTCTCTAAGGAAATGTTGAGACCCCAAGACTACATCATTCTTAATGGGACTATCCACCAAGAAGATCGAACAATTGTAAATATTTATGGTCCCATATGGGAAAAGCTAATTACATAAGACAACTGTTAATCAAGATAAAGAGTCATATTGATATGAATACATTAATAGTAGGATATCTTAACTCACCATTCTCAGTAATAGATCATCCAAGCAGAAAATCAGTAAAGAAACGAGAGCAATGAATGACACATTGGACCAGATGGACCTTATTGATATATATGGAACATTCCACCCTCCAACAACAGAATACTCGTTCTTCTCAAGTGCACATAGTACCTTCTCCAGAATAGACCACATACAGGGTCAAAAATCAGGGCTCAACTGATACTAAAAGATTGAGATTATTCACTGCATATTCTCAGATCACAATGCTGTGAAACTGGAACTCAACAAGAAGGAAAAGTTCAGAAGGAAATCAAACTCTTGGAAGCTAAAGACTACCTTGCTTAAGAATGCTTGGATCCACCAGATCAAAGAAGAACTTAAACAATTTATGGAAACCAATGAGAATGATGACACTTTGGTCCTATGGGACCAAACCTATGGGATACAGCAAAGGCAGTCCTAAGGGCAAATACATAGCCATCCAAGGCTCCCTCAAAACAACTGAAAAATCCAGAATACACCAGCTGTCTTTACATCTTAAAGAACTGGAGAAGCAACAATAAATTAAGCCAACTCCACACACAAGAAGGGAAATAATCAAGATTAGAGCAGAGATCAATGGGATAGAAAATAGTGATACAGTAGAACGTATCAATCAACCTAGAAGCTGGTTTTCTTAAAGAATCAATAAGATCGATAAACCATTGGCCACACTAAACCACAAGAAAAGAGAGGAGGCCCAAATTAATAAAATTATGAATGAAAAGGGAGAGATCACAACTAACACCAAGGAAATACATACAATTATCAGAAACTATTATCAACTATTATATGCCAATAAGTTAAGTGACATAGATGAAATGGATGCATTCCTGGAAAACTTTAAACTTCCAAAATTGAACCAGGAAGAAACTGACAACATGAATAGACCGATATCTAGTAATGAGATTGAAGCAGTCATCAAAAACCTCCCAAAAAACAAAAGCCCAGGACCTGACGGAATCCCTGGGGAATTCTACCAAACATTCAAGAAGGAGTAACACCTATTCTCATGAAACTAAACTATTGAAGCAGAAGGACAACTTCCAGACTCTTTTTATGAAATCCCCAAACCAGGCAAAAACCCCACCAAGAAGGAGAATTTCAAACCAATATCCCTGAAGAATATGGATGCTAAGATTGTCAACAAGATCCTAGCTGACAGGATCCAACAGGACATTAAAAAGATTATCTTCTGGGGCACCTGGTTAGCTCAGTGGGTTAAAGCCACTGCCTCCAGCTCAGATCATGATCCCAGGATCCTTGGATTGAGCCCTGCATTGGGCTCTCTGCAACTTGGGAAGCCTGCTTCCTCTTCTCTCTCTGACTGCCTCTCTGCCTACTTCTGATCTATCTATCAAATAAATAAATAAAAATCTTTAAAAAAATTATCTACCATGGCCAGGTGGGATTCATCCCTGGGTTAGAAAAATGGTTCAACATTCGCAAATCATTCAGTGTGATAGAACAAATCAATAAGAGAAAAGAGAAGAAGCACAGGGTCCTCTCTCCTGAGGCAGAAAAAAACATTTGAAAAGCTACTGCATCTGTTCCTGATTAAAACACTTCAAAGTACAGGGATAGAGGGAAAGTTCCTGAACTTCATAAAATCTATCCATGAAAAACCCATAGCGAATATCATCCTCAATGAAAAAAGCTGACAGCCTTCCCGTTGAGATCAGGAACATGACAAGGATGCCCACTCTCACCACTCTTGTTCAACATAATATTGGAAGTCCTAGCAACAGCAATCAGACAACAAAGAGAAATAAAATGTATTCACATTGGCAATAAAGAAGTCAAACTCTTTCTCTTTGCAGATAACATGATAGTTTATATGGAAAACCCAAAAGACTCCACCCCCAAACTACTAGAACTCATACAGCAATTCAGTAACGTGGCAGGATACAAAGTCAATGTACAGAAATCAGTTGATTTCTTATATACTAACAATCAAAATACAGAAAGGGAAATTAGAGAATCAATTCCATTTATTATAGCACCAAGAACCATAAAATACCTGGGAATACACCTATGAAAAGACGTTAAGGATCTGTACTGGAGAAACTTCAGAACATTCATGAAAGAAATTGAAGAAGACATAAAAAGATAGAAGACAATTCCATGTTCATGGATCCAAAATATAAACGTTGTTAAAATGTCTATACTGCCTAGAGCAATCTATACTTTTAATGCCATTCTGATCAAAATTCCACCGGTATTCTTTAAAGAGCTGGAGCAAATAATCCTAAAATTTGTATGGAATCAGAAGAGACCCCAAATTGTTAGGGAAATGTTGAAAAATAAAAACAAAACAGGTGACGTCACTTTGCCTGATTTCAAGCTTTACTACAAAGCTGTGATCACCAAGACAGCATGGTACTGGCATAAAAACAGACACATAGACCAGTGGAACAGAGTAGAGAGCCCAGATATGGACCCTCAACTCTAAGGTCAAATAATCTTCAACAAAGCAGGAAAAGTGTACAGTGGAAAAAAGACAGTCTCTTCAAAAAATAGTGCTGGGAAAATTGGACAGCTATATGTAGAAGAATGAAGCTCAACCATTCTCTTACACCGTACACAAAGATAAACTCGAAATGGATAAAAGACCTCAACGTGAAACAGGAATCCATCAGAACTTAGAGGAGAAACATAGGCAGTAACCTCTTCGATATCAGCCACAGCAACTGCTTTCAAGATATGTCTCGAAAGGCAAAGGAAACAAAAGCGAAAATGAACTTTTGGGACTTCATCAAGCTCAAAAGATTCTGCACAGCAAAGAAAAATTGTCAATGAAACAAAGAGGCAACCCACGGAATGGGAGAAGTTATTTGCAAATGACAGTGCGGACAAACGGCTGATAACCAGGATCTATAAAGAACACCTCAAACTCAACACACACAAAACAGATAATCATATCAAAAAATGGAAGAAGATATGAACAGACACTTCTCCAATGAAGACATACAAATGGCTAACAGACACATGAAAAAATGTTCATCATCACTAGCCATGAGGGAGATTCAAATTAAAACCACATTGAGATACCATGTTCCACCAGTTAGAATGGCCAAAATTAGCAAGACAGGAAACAACACGTGTTGGAGAGTATGGGGAGAAAGGGAAACCCTCTTACACTGTTGGTGGGAATGCAAGTTGGTGCAGCCTCTTTGGAGAACAGTGTGGGGAGTCCTCAAGAAATTAAAAATAGAACTTCCCTATGACCCTGCAATTGCACTACTGGGTATTTACCCCAAAGATACAGATGGAGTGAAAAGAAGGGCCATCTGTACCCCAATGTTTATAGCAGCAATGGCCACGGTCGCCAAACTGTGGAAAGCACCAAAGCACGGACGAATGGATAAGGAAGATGTGGTCCATATACACTATGGAGTATTATGCCTCCTTCACAAAGGATGAATACCCAACTTTTGTAGCAACATGGACGGGACTAGAAGAGATGATGCTGAGTGAAATAAGTCAAGCAGAGAGAGTCAAGTATCATATGGTTTCACTTATTTGTGGAGCATAACAAATAGAATGGAGGACAAGGGGAGGTGGGGAAGAGAAGGGAGTTGAGGGAAATTGGAAGGGGAGGGGAACCATGAGAGACTATGGACTCTGAAAAACAACCTGAGGGTTTTGAAGGGGCAGGGGGTGGGAGGTTGGGGGAACCAGGTGGTGGGTATTGGAGAGGGCATGGATTGCATGGAGCACTAGGTGTGGTGCAAAAACAAGGAATACTGTTATGCTGAAGAGAAAAAAAATAAAATTAAAAAAAAATAAGTAAAATTAAAAAAAATAGGCAAATGACTCCCTAACCCTACAAGTTATAAAACCTGAAAAATCTAATAATTAGTTATGTTTCCCAGAATAAGTCACTTTATAGTTATAGGAGTTCAGGAATTTGGATCTTGGTAATTTGTTAACCATTCAGTTTCACAAAAGTGGTAATTAGTAAATCCCTGAATAATATCAGCTTTGTTTAATCGGAAAATCCTTCAGTGGTATGTTGTGAAGTTCAGGAGAATGAACACAATCACTGTTTGCTGTTATCTTTTAAGTTTAATTTAATTTCAGTTATTTAACATAGGGCATATTTAACAAGACCCAAACCTACATAACCCACCTCAATCTTCCACGCCTATGGTCACCGTCAGTCTGTTATCTGTAGTTAAGAGTGTGTTTCTTGTTTTCTCTATTTCTTTTTCCCCCTTTATTCATTTATTTTGTTTCTTAAATTCAACATATGAGTGAAATTATATGGTATTTGTCTTTTCCTGACTAATACACTTAGCATAAAACGCTCCAGCTCCATCCAAGTTATTGGAAATGTCAAGATTTCATTCTTTTGTATGAGTGATTAACATTCCACTCTCTCTACATATAACACATCTTCTTTATCATTCATCAATGAGTGGACACATGGGCTGTTTTCATAGTTTGGCTATTGTAAATAATGATGCTGTTAATATAGGGGTGTGAGCTTCTCTGTGAACTAGTCTTTTTGTGCTCTTTGGGTAAATATCCAGTAGTGTATTTGCTGGGTCATAGTGTAGTTCTACTTCTAAGTATTCGGGGAATCTCCACCCTGTTTTCCAGAGTGGCTGCACCCTACACACTCCACATCCGACCAGGAAATTCCGCAGGGCCTCAGTTCTAAGGAATTGGTATCAGGTCTCATTTAGCAAGCCCAGCAGAGCACAGCTACTTAAAATTCCCCAGTTTCTGGCCAAGGACTGAACACAGACCATTGCAGGCTAGGAGGGGCTCTGTAGACAACTGGCCTGAAGGCAATTCCTGCTAAAACAGAAGAGCAGAGAACAAACAGTACACAGTACACACCAGTACACACCAGAGATCCCTCTGAAGCACCAAACCCTCAACATAACTGCGTTTTGTAGTACACCAAAGAAGGTAGAACCTTAGAGAAAATGACAAGATGGAGGAATTCAGTTTCAGGTGCAGTTCTGAAAACCTCAGTTTAGGTTTTCTTAGATCAGTCCCTTTGACCCCACAGGGTGAGCAGAAGACTTGTATTCTGTCTCCAGATCCAGTACTTTCCATTCCTGAAAGGATCCTGTGCATCAAGAACACTGCCATCCAGCCAAACCATTCACAATGTAGCAATGTCCACTGCAGTGGGATACTGAGTGCTGCTGACAATATCCCTGCCATTCTCGTCCTTTTGGAGCACCTCTGACTTCCTGTTCAAAGTGACTGTCTCATTGCTGACAAATGTTTTCTTCTCCTTGTGACTTGTTGGGTGAGAGTATGTGCCTGGACCTCAGGTGGCAACAGTCACTTACTGCAAAATGATATACTTATTGAATAATATTCATTGGGCTTTCCACATTAAAACAGCAGTTGGGTTCATAGGACCACTGGATCAAAGGAGGAAGGGAAATAAGATTAAGATATACTGAAATAAAACAGCAGAGTGCCGTGTTGTGCCTCAATATATAAAGCACTGGGTACTTATCACACCATCTTTGAAGCAAGAAAATATCGAAGATATTAAAAAAAAAGGAAGATATATTTCTTGGTCCCCTTAGAAACTTGAGGTCACAGAGGAGTCCATCCCCCACAGTACAGAGAGGCACAGACCTGGCTGAGTCTACAAGTCTTGCACAGAAACCTTGGATTTCCATAGAAGTCAGTGTGCTTCTAGGTGAGATTAGCATTGGATCCCTGCTGTGTAACAGATTTCCTTTCCTAGTGCAGGTGAGTATCCTCCAACCCACTGAGAACCTGAAGAGAACAAAGGCATAAGTAGGAGGAAGGCACCTTTTATGTCAATCTCATAGCCTGAACTGCTCATCTCCTCTTTTCTTATCCTACTCTTGGACTGAGCAATACATCAAAGGGTTCCATAGTTCTCCATCCAACATCCTGAGAATGATTTACTCCACCATCCCCACCAGCTTGTAGAGGACGAAGCCTGGGTCTTCTCAGGCTCTCTTACCCTGGGCTCTAATTAAATATGTTCTTTCTGCAGGTGAAATTTCAGCTGGAAATGAACAATAGCCCTCCATTCTGTACATGCTTGTTGGCATATGGTTTTGTCTGCCTTTTTGTATTGCAACCATTCTTAGTGCAGGTGTAGTGGTATCATGTGAGGATGAACATAATGATGTATATAATTACCTCTTTCTAGAATAGGACATTATGGTGAATTATGAATGAAAAGGGAGAGATCACAACTAACACAAAGGAAGTAGAAACAATCATCAGAACTTATTATCAACAGTTATATGCCAATAAGCTAAGCAACCTAGATGAAATGGATGCATTCCTGGAAAACTACAAACTCCCAAAATTGAACCAGGAAGAAATCGACAACCTAAATAGACCAATATCTAGTAACGAGATTGAAGCAGTGATCAAAAACCTCCCGAAAAACAAGAGCCCAGGACCTGACGGATTCCCTGGGGAATTCTACCAAACTTTCAAAGAAGAAATAACACCTATTCTCCTGAAGCTGTTTCCAAAAATTGAAGCAGAAGGAAAACTTCCAGACTCTTTCTATGAAGCCAGCATTACCCTGATCCCCAAACAGGCAAAGACCCTACCAAAAAGGAGAACTTCAGACCAAGATCACTGATGAATATGGAGGCTAAGATTCTCAACAAGATCCTAGCAAACAGGATCCAACAGCACATTAAAAAGATTATCCACCATGACCAGGTGGGATTCATCTCTGGGCTACAAGGATGGTTCAACATTCGCAAATCAATCAATGTGATGGAACAAATGAAAAGAAAAGAGAGAAGAACCACATGGTCCTCTCAATTGATGCAGAAAAAGCATTTGACAAAATCTAGCATCCGTTCCTGATTAAAACGCCTCCAAGTATAGGGATAGAGGGAATATTCCTGAACTTCATCAAATCTATCTATGAAAAACCCACAGCAAATATCATCCTCAATGGGAAAAAGCTTGCAGCCTTCCCGTTGAGATCAGGAACACGACAAGGATGCCCACTCTCACCACTCTTGTTCAATATAGTATTAGAAGTCCTAGCAACAGCAATCAGACAACAAAGAGAAATAAAATGTATCCAAATTGGCAATGAAGAAGTCAAATTCTCTCTCTTTGCAGATGACATGATTCTTTATATGGAAAACCCAAAAGACTCAACCCCCAAACTACTAGAACTCATACAGCAATTTTGCAACGTGGCAGGATACAAAGTCAATGTACAGAAATCAGTGGCTTTCTTATACACTAACAATGAAAATACAGAAAGGGAAATTAGAGAATCGATTCCATTTACTATAGCACCAAGAACCATAAGATACCTGGGAATAAACCTAACCAAAGTGGTAAAGGATCTGCACTTGAGGAACTACAGAACACTCATGAAAGAAATTGAAGAAGACACAAAAAGATGGAAGACCATTCCATGCTCTTGGATCGGAAGAATAAACATTGTTAAAATGTTTATACTGCCTAGAGCAATCTATACTTTTAAAGCCATTCCAATCAAAATTCCACCGGTATTCTTTAAAGAGCTGGAGCAAAAATCTAAAAATTTGTATGGAACCAGAAGAGACCCCGAATCACTACGGAAATGTTGAAAATCAAAAATAAAACTGGGGGCATCACATTACCTGATTTCAAGCTTTACTACAAAGCTGTGATCACCAAGACAGCATGGTACTGGCATAAAAACAGACACATAGACCATAAAAACAGACCCAGATATGGACCCTCAACTCTATGGTCAAATAATCTTCGATAAAACAGGAAAAATATACAGTGGAAAAAAGATAGTCTCTTCAATAAATGGTGCTGGGAAAACTGGACAGCTATATGCAGAAGAATGAAACTCAACCATTCACTTACACCGTACACAAAGATAAACTCAAAATGGATAAAAGACCTCAATGTAAGACAGGAATCCATCAGAATCCTAGAGGAGAACATAGGCAGTAATCTCTTCGATATCAGCCACAGCAACTTCTTTCAAGTTATGTCTCCAAAGGCAAATGAAACAAAAGCCAAAATAAACTTTTCTGATTTCATCAAAGTCAAAAGCTTCCGCACAGCAAAGGAAACAGTCAAGAGAACAAAGAGGCAACCCACGGAATGGGAGAAGATATTTGCAAATGACAGTACAGACAAAAGGTTTATATTGGAAGGGGACGTGAACAATGAGAGACTATGGTCTCTGAAAAACAATCTGAAGGGTTTGAAGAGGTGGGGGGGGTGGGAGTTTGGGGGAACCAGGTGGTGGGTATTAAAGAGGGTATGGATTGCATGGAGCCCTGGGTGTGGTACAAAAACAATGAATACTGTTATGCTGAAAATAAATTTTAAAAATGATTTTTAAAAAGTTTGTAATTTACAGATGGTATGAAAACATGCTATTAAAGACGAGTGTAGAATATTAAACTGAACATTTGGTTTTAATAAAGTAATATTTTTTCATTGAAAAAAATAAAAGTTGATATTCAGGATCTATAAAGAACTCCTCAAACTCAACACACACAAAACAGATAATCATATCAAAAAATGGGAAGAAGATATGAACAGACTCTTCTCCAATGAAGACATACAAATGGCTATCAGACACATGAAAAAATGTTCATCATCACTAGTCATCAGGGAGATTCAAATTAAAACCACATTGAGAAACCACCTTAAACCACTTAGAATGGCCAAAATTAGCAAGACAGGAAACAACATGTGTTGGAGGGGATGTGTAGAAAGGGGAACCCTCTTACACTGTTGGTGGGAATGCAAGTTGGTGCAGCGTCTTTGGAGAACAGTGTGGAGATTCCTCAAGAAATTAAAAATAGAGCTTCCCTATGACACTGCCATTGCACTACTGGGTATTTACGCCAAAGATACAGATGTAGTGAAAAGAAGGGTCATCTGTACCCCAATATTTATAGCAGCAATGGCCACGGTCGCCAAACAATGGAAAGAACCAAGATGTCCTTCAACGGACGAATGGATAAATAAGATGTGGTCCATATACACTATGGAGTATGATGCCCCCATCAGAAAGGATGAATACCCATCTTTTGTAGCAACATGGATGGGACTGGAAGAGATTATGCTGAGTGAAATAAGTCAAGCAGAGAGAGTCAATTATCATACGGTTTCACTTATTTGGGGAGCATAACAAATAGCATGGAGGACATGGGGATTTAGGAGAAGGGAGTTGGGGAAAATTGGAACAGGTGGTGAACCATGAGAGACTATGGGCTCTGAATAACAATCTGAAAGGTTTGAAGAGGGAGGTTGGGGTAACCAGGTAGTGGGTATTAGAGAGGGCATGGATTGCATGGAGCACTAGGTGTGGTATAAAAACAATGAATACTGTTATGCTGAAAATAAATTTTAAAAATGATTAAAATATTATTTAAAAAAAAAGATTTATTTTTTAAATTTCTTTTCAGTGTTCCAGAATTAATTGTTTATGCACCACACCCAGTGCTCCATGCAATACATGCCCTCCACAATATCCACCACCAGGCTCAACCAACCTTCTACCCCAGTCCCCTCCAAAACCTTCAGTTTGTTCCTCAGAGGGAACTCACTTGTCTTATCACGTTCTCTACCTCCCTGGAGCACCGTTTTATACGACAGAATTTCCCTCATGAACACAAGATTACAGCATTAATTCAGTGGCAAATCTTGCAAATTTGAGGCAAAGTTGAGATCCTTCTGGAATGAAGATGTTGGTCATCCTGTCAGGTAATGGGCTGGCACAGCTTGAAGATTTGGCTGACAACAGGGAGAATACATCGTTGGTAGAGTATGAAAACAGCTCTATTTCCCAGTTTTCAGTCTTTTCTAGTTACAGAAATGAGGACCTTAGCTATCATGCTTACGTCCTCCTTATTTTTTTTTAAATATGTGTATGTTTTGTTGTTGTTGTTGTTGTTGTTTCCTGTCTTTTTCTTTGCCAGGTAACATAAGATGTATTGACTTTATATCATTTAATTTAAGAATTCTTAATTATGCATCATAATATTTCAGTTGAATGATATCAATGAGAAGAGAAAACACCAATGAAGAGCTTCACCTCCTCTTCTGGTGAAGGTTTTAGATAGTTTTGGTTGTATGCAAGATACTTGTATCATATATGGTGAAATTGTGACTGTGTTATTTTCTTTGTTTGCAGAATGAGTGTGATTAAGGCAATGAGTGTGGAGGCCCAGTTTATGGGATGTTGATGGCTGATGGTTAACTCAATGTGTCAGTGTGACCAGGACATGGTTAAGGGGATTGAACATTGTTTCTCTGGGAGTCTATGGTGTTGTTTCTGGAATGGATTGGCATTTGCATCCATTGTCTCTCTGTATGTGGGCGTCATCCAATCCATTAAGGTTCTGAGTAGAATAAAAGGCTCAGGGAGGAGGAATTCCCTCATGTTTACTTCCTGTGTGCATGCTTGAGCAGGGACACTGGTCACCTGCTGCCCTTGGATACAGTTACACCTTCAGGTCCCCAGGATCTCTGACTAGATCCCACTGAGAATCTGATGAGAATTACATCCCTGGCTGTCCTGGGTCTCCAACTTTTGATAGTAGATCATTGGACTTCTCAGACTCTTCAGTGATATATCGCAGTGGGCTATGTGTTCCTTTCCTCAGGAGAACTATGACTAATACATGGAGCTTCTGGTATGTTCTTGTGGCTTGTAAGTGCCAAAATGTGTCAGACATATGAAGGGCTAACAGTCAAAGTTCATGAATGAAGTTTCATGATGTGTGTTTGGGGCAAGAGCTGGGTGAGGATAATGAGGAGTGAAGAGATGATGAAAAGATCATGAGATCTAAGAAGGGAGAGACCCCTGGTCCTTGGACAATGATGGGGAAAGACAGGTTCTGCTCATCCTGGGGGCGATTCTTAAAGCCCTGAAGAAGAAAGAGTGCAGATTAGAGTCTCAAGATGATGTCATCTTTCCAAAACACAACAATACTGATTTTGTCAAAAACAGTCTAATGAATGACTACATTTGAACTGAAAAATGAAAAATTAATTCATGTATGGTATGTGGATATATTGAAGTCAGTTAAGGGTAATCCCAAATACTGATACTTTGTGCATCATTCAATTTTATTACTTAGGAACTATTTATAGAAGTATTTAATTGAGAAATTTAATAATAAGTGTGTTTAAGAGTATTAAATAGTATTAAAATATTTAATAATAATATTCATTACAATATTTCATAAATAGGTTACTCTAGATATTTCTAAACTATGCATTCATTAATAGTTTTATATTAAAACCCAATTGCTTTGTAGTTAGAAATATCAATAAATATTCATAAAATCTGGAAGCATAAAAGGAAATAGTTGCACATTATTATTTCTTTGGAATATATATTTTTCACCTTTTATTTCCAGAGAACACATAAAATATATTTTAGTGTAAAAATTATTTCACCTTGAAACTCAATGATTATAACATAAAATACTAAAATGCTAAAATACTAAATAAGTAAATATTAAAATACTATAATATCAGAACCTGTACAAATCCACATCCCCTCAAGCCCAGTACATATTTTTCTAGTTGAGAAGGAAAAGAATTCACTTTCTTCACCAGCAGCTAGACCTACACTGTATTTGGTGGGTCTTAGAGCCCCCTGGTGTCCTGAGTGCCCCTAGTGACCCAAGCGCCCCCTGGTGACCCAAGCGCCCACTGGTGTCCTGACTGTTCCTGCAGCCCAGCCTCTCCTGTGTCCCTGCAGGGAGGTTTGGGTCTGGGCTCGCACTGACATTCCCTCACTATGTCTCTACCAGTAAAACATGGCCAGGACCTTGGTGGCACTGAGATCAGTCAGTTGCAAGACCTCGTTCTTGGATGTGACTCTGGAGATGTACATGTAGCTTTTGTTCGATGGAGTGTCATGTGTGCTTTACCTATGATTTATAAACCAACTCACTGCACCCAGTCATTTGGGGTTAGTGGATTCAGTGCCACCAGAAATTACTGCATGATACAGAGAATCCAGAGATGGTGATCGTGAGGTGCAGGGTCTGTCAGTCCTTCACCAGTCATGAGCCTGACTCCTGAAGCAGCACCTGGGACAGGACAGCTGGGCACAAGTCTCCATCAGTCACAACACTCACAACCATCCCAATGGTCCCATGTCTGACATCTGGACCATCTCTTTGGGGAGCTGTCACCAGACACAGAGAAGGGCCTAGAAACTCATTTTCCTCCAGACCACAGCTCTGCCTTACCCAGAGACCTTACCCTGTCTGAAGAGAGAGCTGTGAGCTCCCACACCTGAGAGTGAATTTTACCCTAGAGGTTGAGGAGAAGTTTGCATGTGTGGGAGGGAGCCTTTCCTGGAAGTCGACAGGGACAGAGTTAGCTCCTCTGGACCTTCCAGGACCACCTGTGGGTATCTCCTTGTTGAACTCACAAGGTATGCTGGTCTGGGATGTGTGAGCCCTTGGTCTATGAGCTGTGTTGGAAGCAGGTCAATAGATGGCCTCACTTTCTGAGCATAAGAATAAATGTTGAATAAACGAGTGATTCAAAATTCATTTTAATCTAAACTATTTTTCAAAAGGATATTTAATGGGATCCACACTTTGTAGCTACATCTTCCCAAATGAACAACTCCTTGCAGAGCATGGGTGCATCTGGAGACCTTTGATCCTAATAGTCTCTGCTGATGGGCTTTGTCTTCCAAGATGTCTACAAAACCTCTAAGTGGTATCTTTGTCCTCAAGTGCATGGACACCAACACAAGGCACCTATTCTGTTCCTATGCTTGGAGGGTGCCTCCCTTTTCCTGAGAAATCCACCTCACACAGGGGCCTGTTATCTCTGGGAGGAGGATCTTGCTTTAAAGAAAAGTGGGTAAATTTTCTCTTATGCAGCACAGAGATGATCATTAATTCAGGCATGGAGTTCATGACATTCAAATACTACCCTGAAGTAAATGGTGTTAATGACCCAGAAATTATTAGGATCTAATTATTAGAGGTCTAATAAGAGATTGTGCTGGTTATGCTCATATTCCTGAAAGACCTGCATCAAGAGGATAAATGCTGAGATAGATGAAGAGATTTCAAATAGAGATCAGATGACTATAGTACAGATAGATGACAGATGGATACTTAGATAAGTTTATATTATTTTAAAAGACACTACAGAGGAATCATAATATTATGAACACATAAAATGGCATGTCCATAATTGTCATTGTTTCTAAAACCATATTTTCATGATGAAAGAATATTTTGTTGTCAACGTTGGGTTGACACCCAAGTAAGGATATGTGTTAGTTTTTTTTTTTAATGAATAAGCACAGCTTCCACTTAGGGTGGTGATGCCTCCTTGTAGATATTGGTTGTTGTATAATTTTGTGTAAGCTCTGGAGCAGAACTTCCCCTATAACAGCCCATGGAATATGTCTTTGAAACCTAAATCATTACATAAGCAGGATCACATCTTTAAATGGAGAGGACGCAAATAACATTGCAAGATGTTATTTAGCATCTTGCAATGACTGAATCGATGAAGACTCAGGGGTACCTGAACCATTTCCCCAGAGTGTGAGGTTATAAGGGAAATTGTGACTCAGAGACAGGAATACAGAGGAGCCCTAAGCATGGGTTTGTTCCCAGCAATGGACACTGCAGAGCCCTACAGGAACCTATCACTTCCCAGCTTCTTTCTGCACCCGCATCTGTGACTGGGACTCGTGGTCAGAGGCCCCTGAGGGCCCCAAGGAACCCTATTCCTCCTCTCCTCCAGAGACACTACCTGTCATCCATGGTCTTACTTCCCATGGTGTCCTGAGCTCTGGGATGTGCACCGAGATATTGTTTCCAGAGTGGCTGCACCAGGTCGAATTCCCACCAATAATGCAAGAGGATTCCCCTTCTGCTGCATCCTTGCCAACATTTGTTGTTTCCTGTATTGTCATTGTAGCCATTCTCACCTGTGTTGTCATATCATATTGTGGTTTTGATTTGTATTTCCCTGATGCTGAATGATGTGGAGTATTTTTTCATGTGTCTCTTGGCCATTTGTATGTCTTCTTTTGAGAAATATTTATTCTTGTGTTCTCCACATTTCTTGACTGGATTAATTGATTTTTGGGTGTTGAGTTTGGTAAGTTCTTTGTAGATTTTAGGTATTAATCCTTTTTTTTTTATTAAGTACAACTATCTAATGTATAGTACATCATTAGTTTTTTTTTACATCATTGGTTTTTGATGTAGTGTTCAGTGATTAACTAGTTGCATTAACCCCCAGTGCCCATTAGATCATGTGCCCTCCTTAATATCCATCACCTTCTTACCCCATCTCCCCATCTCCTTCCCTTCTGAACCCTCAACATGTTACTCCGTGTCCAGAGTCTCTTATGGATTGTCTCGCTCTCTGATTTCTTTTTTTTTTAAGACTTTATTTATTTGACAGAGAGAGATCACAAGTGGGTGGAGAGGCAAGCAGAGAGAGAGAGAGAGGAGGAAGCAGGCTCCCTGCAGAGCAGAGAGCTGGATGCGGGACTCGATCCCAGGACCCTGAGATCATGACCTGAGCTGAAGGCAGAGGCTCAACCACTGAGCCACCCAGGTGCCCCTCGCTCTCTGATTTCTTCACATTCAGTTTTCCATCCCTTCCCCTATTGTCCTTTACACTGTTCCTTATATTCCACATATGAGTGAAACCATGTGATAATTATCTTTCTCTGCTGACTCATTTCACTTACAATAATACCCTCCAGTTCTATCCATGTTGATACAAATATTAGGTATTCATCCTTTCCAGAGGCTGAGCAATATTCCGTTGTATATATGAACTGCATCTTCTTTATCCATTCCTCTGTTGAAGTACATCTGAGCTCCTGACACAGTTAGTCTATTGTAGACGTTGCTGCTGTGAACATTGGGGTGCATGTGCCCCTTCTTTTCAGTACATCTGTACTATGGGGTAAATACCTAGTAGTGGAACTGCTGGGTTGTAGGGTAGGTCTATTTTTAACTTCTTGAGGAAACTCCTTACTGTTTTCTGGAGTAGCTGTATGAGCTTGCATTCCCAGTAATAGTGGGAGAGGTTTACCCTTTCTTCGCATCCCTGCCAACCAATGTTTCCAACTCAATAATTTTAGCTCTTCTGACTAGTGTGAGGTGGTATCTCATTGTAGCTTTGATTTCTTTTTCCCTGATGCCAAGTGATATTGAACAGTTTTTCTTGCGTCTGTTAGCCAGTTGTCTGTCTTCTGCGGATAAATATCTATTTGTGTATTCTACCAATTTCCTGCCTGGATCATTTGGGTGTTTTAGGGTGTTGAGTTTGTTAAATTCTTTGTAGATCTTGGATACGAACGCTTTATCTATAAGGCATTTACAAATATCTTCTCTCACTCTGAGGTTGCCTTTAGCGTTGCAGACTGTTTCCGTTGCTGGGCAGCTCTTCATCTTGATGAAGTCCCATCGGTCATTGTCCCTTTGTTTGTCTTGCCTTTGGAAATGTGACTGTCAGGAAGTCCCTGTGGCTGAGATCAAAGTGGTTGCTGCCTGCATTCTTCTCTAGGCTTTTGGTGAATTCTTGACTCCCATTTTGGCTTTTCATCCATTTTGAGTTCACCTTTGTGTATGGCGTAAGAGAACGGTCCAGTTTCATTCTTCTGCATGTTGCTGTCAAACTTTCCCAAACCATCTACTGAAGGGACTTTTTTCCATTGGATATTTTTTCCTGCTTTATCGATAATGGAAAAGCATGGAATGTTTTTTCCATTTCTTTATGTCTTTCTCAATTTCTTTCATATGTGTTCTGTGGTTTTTAGAGTACAGATCATTTGCCTCTCTATTTAGGTTTATTCTTATGTATCTTTTTTTGGGGGGGGTGCAATTGTCAAGGGGATCAATTGCTTGATTATCCTTCTTCTGCCTCATTGTTAGTGTATAGAAATGCAGTTGACTTCTGGTCATTGATTGTATATTCTGTCACTTTGCTGAATTGATGCATCAGTTCTAGCAAATTTTTTGCCAGAAATTTTTGGGATTTCTATATTGCGTTTCATCTGTGAAGCATGAATGTTTGACTTCTACTTTCCCAGTTTGGGTGCCTTTTATTTCTTTTTGTTTTCTGATTGCTAAGGCTAGTTTTCCAGTACTGCCTTGAAGAACAGTAGTGAGAGTGGACATCCCTGTCAGTTTCCAGTTCTTAAGGGACAAGTGTCATCATTTATTGCTTACAAGAGACTAATCTTAGAACCAAAACGTCTTCAGTTTGAAATTAAGGGGATGGAGAACTATTGATTATGCCAGTGGACATCAAAAGAAAGCTAGGGTAGCCATCCTTATATTGGACAAATAGTGTTTAATCCAATGATAGTAATAAGAGATGAAGAAGGACACTATATCATAATTAAAGTGTTTAGCCAATAAGAAGTTCTAAAAATTGTAGATATTTATGCCCCTATCCTGGGAGCAGTCATGTATATAAATAATTAATATCAAAATTCAGAAGCACATTGATGATAGTACAATAATAGTATGGATATTTAACACCCCACTCACAGCAATGGACAGATCATCTAACCAAAGATCTAAACAGATCAAGGGAACAAGGACCTTCTATTATTATGTTCAATCAGTCAATTATGGTACATCATCAGTTTTTGATGCAGTGTTCAATGACTCATTAGTTGCACATAACACCCAGTGCTCATTACAACACATGCCTTCCTTAATCATAACTCAGCTCCCCATATCTCCACCTACTCCCTTCTGTAACCCTCAATTTGTTTCCCAGAGCTAAAAGTTTCCTATGGATTTTCTCTCTCTCTGATTTCTTCCCTTTCACTTTTCCCTCCTATCCTTTATGATCTTCTGCCCTGTCTCTTCTATTCAACATAGGACTGAAACCATGTGATGATTGTCTTTCTCTGACTGACTTACTTCACTTTGTGTGATACCATCCAGTTCTATCCACATCGATGTAATTAGTAAGTATTCATCCTTTCTGTTGGCTGAATAATATTCCATTGTGTATATGGACCACATCTTCTTTATCCATTCACATGTGGAAGGATATCTCTGATCCTTCCGTAGTTTGGCTATTGTGGATATTGCTGCTATGAACATTGGAGTGCAAGTTGCCCCTTCTTTTCACTACAGATGTATCTTAGGGATAAATACCCAGTAGTGCAATTGGGTCAAAAGGTAGCTCTATTTTTAACTACTTGAGGAAACTCCATACTGTATTCCAGAGTGGCTACACCAGCCTGCATTCCTACCAACAGTGTGAGAGGGTTCCCCTTTCTCCACATCCTTGCCAACACTTGTTGTTTCCTGTTCTGTTGATTTTTGACCATTCTAACAGGTGTAAGGTGATATCTCATTATGGTATTGTCTTGTATTTCCCTGATGGCTAGTGCTGTTAGACATTTTCTCTTGTGTTTGTCAGCCATTTCTAAGTCTTTTTTGGAAAAGTGTCTTTTCTTGTCTTCTGCCCATTTTTTGACTGGATTAATTGTTTTTTTGGGTGTTGAGTTTGATAAGTTCTTTATAGGTCTTGGATACCAGCCCTTTTTCTGTAATGTCAAATATCTTCTCACATTCTGTGGACTCTCTCTTAATTTTGTTGACTGTATATTGCATTGTGCAAAAGCTTTTTATCTTGATGAAGTCCCAAAAGTTAATTTTTGGTTTTGTTTCCCTTGCCTTAGAGAGGTGTCTTGAAAGAACTTGCTGTGGGCAGTGTCAAAGAGGTTACTACCTGTGTTCTCTAGCATTTTGATAGATTTCTGTCTCACATTGAGGACCTTCATCCATTTGGAGTTTATATTAGTGTGTAGTGTAAGAGAATGGTCCAGTTTAATTCTTCTGCATGTGGTTGTCCCATTTTCCAAGAACCATTTATGGAAAAGACTGTCTTTTTTCCATTGGATGTTCTTTTGTGATTGTCAAAGAGCAATTCTATTTGACCATAGAATTGAGGGTCCTTTTCTAGGGTCTCTTTTCTGTTCCATTGATCTATGTGTTTGTTTTTGCTCCAGGACCATACTCTCTTGATGACTATGGGTTGGTAATATAGCTTGAAATCAGGCATTGTGAAGGCCCCAGGTTTTGTTTTCTTTTTCAACATTTCCCTGGTGATTTGATGTCTTTTTGGGCTCCAACAAATTGTAGGATTGTTTGTTTCAGTGCTGCAAAAACTGTCAATGGCATTTTGATACAGATATTATTTGATACAGAAAGTGTAAATTGTAGGAGAGGGCAAGATGGCGGAGAAGTAGGAGATGCCTTTTCAGCTGGTCCCCTAAAGTGAGTTTATTATCTATCAGACCACTCTGAACACGCATGAAATCAGCCTGAGATGCAGGCTTATACCCTTCTGGATCTCTTTGGGGGCAGAGGACGTCAGTGATGAGTTTAAGCAGTGGAGTTTGAATGATGGGACTGATTTTGGAGGATAAAGAGATGGGGGAGAGAGCCTACCAAAGCGACCCTTTGAAAAGTAATACCCCAATACAAGAGTGTCCTGTGATGGGGAACAGCATTAACTTGGAATCTGGTTAAAAGCACTCAAAAAGAGCAAAAGATCTTAAGGGGCAACTGGTGGAATGGGGTGGCTATGGGAACAGGCTTAAGCCCACTGATGCAGGATGGCTCCCACCAGCCAACACAATGCCAGAGAGAGTGTGGTGAAGCATCCATGCCATGGTCCCTGAGTCACTGGCACATGTGAGAGAGTCCAGGTGCATGCCAGCCAGTGCTTTCTAGAACCACATCTTGTTGCACTCTGTACCCACACTGCACATTGGGGTCCTGAGCCATGCTGCACACCCTCCCCTAAGAGAGATCCACTCAGGCTCTGGCCGGTGGTCTTATGACCAACCAAGAGTCTGAGCACTCCCAGCCCAGGCCAACATGAAAATCTCAGCATGCTGTCTCTGCTTGGGATCTCTCCGGCTCTCTGGATCTGCCCAGACAGCAGCCCGGCAAAGGCAGTCACTGGAAATGGGCTCTCCGGACTGATATTCCTCATGGTTTTAGTAGTATCAGGGTGCAGAGACAAGTGGGAGCTCCTGAAACACCTGAGATGGTGGCTGGGTATGTGTTTCGCTGGGGCAAGGTGGCAGAGGGGGAGTCTATGTGCTGTGGACCTCCCAGAGGGGAACAGACTGAGGCTTCTCTCTGAGACAGAGGTCTGGGTGCAGTTTGCTTTCCTCTAAACCTCTGAAGAACCACCAAAAGCGACCAAAGGGAAAAAAAAACAAAAACAAACAAAAAAAAAAAAAACAGAACAAAAGCCTGAAAAACCGGATTCCTCAGAGCCCAGCCCTTTTATAGGGGCAGGAGGAGTCAATGTAAGCAAGACTGCCTGAAAAAACAACCCAGCAGATACCTCCCCCAGAGAGCCAACCAAAAAAAAAAAAAAATGAGACGACAACCAACACAGTGTCCCCATAAAACTGTAAGACCCCTATATGAGGGGAAAAGAAGATATTAAACTCCCAGCATTGCCCTAAAACTTGTACACTTCATAGATAAAACTTTTATTTTTAATTCATTCCCACTATTTTCATTCTTTTAATATTTAATGATTTTTAACCTATTTATCATCACAATGAGATGTTCAGTAAAACAAATTCCATACTAACCTTTCAACTTGAACTTTCTTTTGATACATATACCTGTTTTTCTTTTCCTTTTCTATTTTTAACTATTCATATAGAGATAACCTTCAAGGTAATTTTTACCCTATCAATACTAACCCTACATATAAATCAGTTTTAATCCCCCTTTATTATCGGAAAGTTGAGTCCTTTAACAAAGATATCAAGATAAACCCAGGAGAATCAAAATAACCATCCTCGCCCACACTGAGAATTTATAACCACCCTCCAATCTTTTTCTTCTGTCAGTGTTTCTGTGTTTGTTTTTGTTCTGGTAGTATATAAATCTTACACTTGGGGTTCATTTTGGCTGGGTTCTATTTTTTCTTGTCATTTAGTTTTGTTGTTCTTTTTGTTTGTCTGATTTTGTTTGTATACTTTATAAATCTTACCTTTGGGGCCCATTTGGACTGGTTATTCTCTTTTTTTTTTCTTCAATTTTTTCGTGTCTCTCTCTCTCTTGTTTTCTTTTTTCTTTATCTTTGCTGGGGACACCCGATAGCTCAGAAGCGTTCAGGGATGCACCTTGCCTGGATCATGGTTGATATATTCAGCTACACTTCCACTCAGCCATCTCTCACAACAATGACTGGGAGGAGGAATGTCCTCAGAGGAAAAATTCAGAGACTGTGCCCTTTCCATCAGAGCTATTGGATATGGATAAACAGTAGGCTGGAAAGGGAATTCAGGCTAACAATTATCCAGGCAAGGGCTAGGTTAGAGAAAACCATTACAGACAAAATGGAATTTATTAGGGTAGAAGTGAAAGCCACCAGGGATGATGTTAACGATGCTCTCAATGAGTTCCAATCCAATGTAAATTCTCTAATAGCTAGGGTAACTGAGGCAGAAGGTAAAATTAGTGATCTAGGGACACACTGAGAGAAAAAGGATCAGGAAGAGGCCTGGAACAAACAGCTTAGAAGCCATGAAAACAGAATTAAGGAAATAAATGATGCCATGAAATGTTCCAATGTCAGAATTATTGGAATCCCTGAGGGGAGGAGAAAGAAAGAAGACTAGAAGATATAGTGGAACAAGTTATCTATGAAAATTAACCCAATCTGGCAAAGGGAATCAGCATTTGTGTCACAGAGGCAGATAGATCCTCCCCCCCTACAAGAACATAGAATCTAGAAAGACTCCAGACACCTGATTGTGAAAATGATGAATTATAATTTTAGAAAGGAGATTTTTTTATTTTTTTAAATTTCTTTTCAGCCTAACAGTATTCATTGTTTTACACCATACCCAGTGCTCCATGCAATCTGTGCCCTCTCCAATACCCATTACCTGGTTCCCCCAACCTCCTATCCCCCGCCCCTTCAAAACCTTCAGATTGTTTTCCAGAGTCCATAGTCTCTCATGGTTCACCTCCCCTTCCAATTTCCCTCAACTCCCTTCTCCTCTCTATCTCCCCTTGTCCTCCATGCTATTTGTTATGCTCCACAAATAAGTGAAACCATATAATAATTGACTCTCTCTGCTTGACTTATTTCACTCAGCATAATCTCTTCCAGTCCTGTACGTGTTGCTACAAAAGTGGGGTATTCATCCTTTCTGATGGATGCATTATACTCCATAGTGTATATGGACCCCATCTTCCTTATCCATTCGTCTGTTGAAGGGCATCTTGGTTCTTTCCACAGTTTGGTGACTGCAGTCACTGCTGCTATAAACATTGGGGTACAGATGGCCATTCTTTTCACTACATCTCTATCTGTGGGGTAAATACCCAGTAGTGCAATGGCAGGGTCATAGGGAAGCTCTATTTTTAATTTCTTGAGGAATCTCCACACTGTTTTCCAAAGTGGCTGCACCAACTTGCATTCCCACCAACAGTGTAAGAGGGTTCCCCTTTCTCCACATCCTCTCCAACACATACTGTTTCCTGTATTGCTAATTTTGGCCATTCTAAGTGGTTTAAGGTGGTTTCTCAATGTGGTTTTAATTTGAATCTCCCTGATGGCTAGTGATGATGAACATTTTTTCATGTGTCTGATAGCCATTTGTATGTCTTCATTGGAGAAACGTCTGTTCATATCTTCTTCCCATTTTTTGATATGATTATCTGTTTTGTGTGTGTTGAGTTTGAGGAGTTCTTTATAGATCCTGGATATCAATCTTTTTTCTGTACTGTCATTTGCAAATATCTTCTCCCATTCCGTGGGTTGCCTCTTTGTTTTCTTGACTGTTTCCTTTGCTGTGCAGAAGCTTTTGATTTTGATGAACTCCCAAAAGTTCATCTTCACTTTTGTTTCCTTTGCCTTTGGAAACATATCTTGAAAGAAATTGCTGTGGCTGATATCGAAGAGATTACTGCCTATGTTCTCCTCTAGGATTCTGATGGATTCCTGTCTCCATTGAGGTCTTTTATCCATTTTGAGTTTATCTTTGTGTACAGTGTAAGAGAATGCTCGAGTTTCATTCTTCTACATATAGCTGTCCAATTTTCCCAGCACCATTTATTGAAGAGACTTTCTTTTTTCCACTGTATATTTATTCCTGTTTTGTCTAAGATTAATTGTCCATAGAGTTGAGGGTCCATATCTGGGATCTCTACTCTGTTCCACTGGTCTATGTGTCTGTTTTTATGCCAGTACCCTGCTGTCTTGGTGATCACAGCTTTGTAGTAAACCTTGAAATCAGGTAACGTGATGCCCCCAGTTTTATTTTTGTTTTTCAACATTTTCGTAGTGATTTGGGGTCTCTTCTGATTCCATACAAATTTTGGGATTATTTGCTCCAGGTCTTTGAAAAATACCAGTGGAATTTTGATCAGAATGGCATTAAAAGTATAGATGGCTCTAGGCAGTATAGACATTTTAACAATGTTTATTCTTCCGATCCAAGAGCATGGAATGGTCTTCCATCTTTTTGTGTCTTCTTCAATTTCTTTCATGAGTGTTCTGTAGTTCCTCGAGTACAGTTCCATTACCTCGTTAGTTAGGTTTATTCCCAGGTATCTATGGTTCCTGGTGCTATAGTAAATGGAATCAATACTCTAATTCCCATTTCTGTATTTTCATTGTTAGTGTATAAGAAAGCCACTGATTTCTGTACATTGACTTTTATCCTGCCATGTTGCTGAATTGCTGTATGAGATCTACTAGTTTGTGGGTGGAGTCTTTTGGGTTTTCCATATAAAGAATCATGTCATCTACGAAGAGAGAAAGAGTTTGACTTCTTCATTGCCAATTTGGATACCTTTAATTTCTCTTCGTTGTCTGATTGCTGTTGATAGGACTTCTAATACTATGTTGAACAGAGTGGTGAGAGTGGGCATCCTTGTCGTGTTCCTGATCTCAACGGGAAGGCTGCAAGTTTTTTCCCATTCAGGATGATATTTGCTGTGGGTATTTCATAGATAGATTTGATGAGGTTCAGGAATGTTCCCTCTATCCATATACTTTGAAGCTTTTTAATCAGGAACGGATGCTGGATTTTGTCAAATGCTTTTTCTGCATCAATTGAGAGGATGATGTGGTTCTTCTTTCTTCTCTTATTCATTTGTTCTATCACATTGATTGATTTGTGAATGTTGAACCATCCTTGTAGCCCAGGGATGAATCCCAACTGGTCATGGTGGATAATCTTTTTAATGTGCTGTTGGATCCTGTTTGCTAGGATCTTGTTGAGAATCTTAGAATCCATAAGATATTTGCAAATGACAGTACAGATAAAAGATTGATATCCAGGATCTATAAAGAAATCCTCAAACTCAACACACACAAAACAGATAATCATATCAAAAAATGGAAGAAGATATGAACAGACGTTTCTCCAATGAAGACATACAAATGGCTATCAGACACATGAGAAAATGTTTATCATCACTAGCCATCAGGGAGATTCAAATTAAAACCACATTGAGATATCATCTTACACCAGTTAGAATGGCCAAAATTAGCAAGACAGGAAACAACATGTGTTGGAGGGGATGTGGAGAAAGGGGAACCCTCTTCCACTGTTGATGGGAATGCAAGTTGGTGCAGCCACTTTGGAGAACGGTGTGGAGATTCCTCAAGAAATTAAAAATAGAACTTCCCTATGACCCTGCAATTGCACTACTGGGTATTTACCCCAAAGATACAGATGTAGTGAAAAGAAGGGCCATCTGTACCCCAATGTTTATAGCAGCAGTGACTACGGTCGCCAAACTGTGGAAAAAAACAAGATATCCTTCAACGTCGAATGGATAAGGAATATGTGGTCCATTTACACTATGGAGTATTATGCCTCCATCAGAAAGGATGAATACCCCACTTTTGTAGCAACATGGACAGGACTGGAAGAGATTATGATGAGTGAAATAAGTCAAGCAGAAAGAGTCAATTACCATATGGTTTCACTTATTTGGGGAGCATAACAAATAGCATGGAGGACATGGGGAGTTAGGAGAAGGGAGTTGGGGGAAATTGGAAAGGAAGGTGAACAATGAGAGACTATGGACTCTGAAAAACAATCTGAAGGGTTTGAAGAGGTGGGGGAGGTGGGAGATTGGGGGAACCAGGTGGTGGGTATTAGAGAGGGCAGGGATTGCATGGAGCACTGGGTGTGGTAGAAAAAACAATAAATACTGTTATGCTGAAAATAAATTTAAAAAAAAGATTAAAAAAAACAAAACAAAACAAAAAACAAAAAGAAGTTTTTTATGGTATTTGATGGACTGGATAGCTCACTGTGATGGTAAATAGGTTAAAATTATTTATTTAAAAATATGAGGCAGAATAGTGGGAACAAATTAAAAATAAAAGTTGTCCTATGAAGTACTGGTGGTTGTTCTCTTGTAGGCTCTCTCTCTTTTTTTTTTTTTTTTCTGTCCTGGTTGGTTTTCTGGGGGAGGGGCCTGCCACGTGGGTTTTTAGTCAATGGTGTTCCCTGAGTTAAGTCCTCCAGTCCCCCTCAAGGGTGTGGGCTCTGAGGAAACCGGTTTTTTCAGGCTTTTGTTCTCTAGAGGTTTTTATGTTTGTTCACCTTTTTTTTTTTTCCTCTTGCCTTGACCGCCTTTGATGGTTTTTGTAGGTTTAGAGGAAAGCAAACTGCACCCTGACCTCCTTCTCAGAGAGAAGCCTCAGTCTGCTCTTCTGTGGGTGTTGCAGAGCCCATATAAATTCCCCCTTGGCCACTGGCAGAGCAGGTTCCAAGTCCCGGTCCCTGGGGACGCAGGATCTTCTGCTTATACCCAAAACTACAGCAGCGGCAGCTGTCTGGGCAGCTCCAGACCGCCAGAGAGGTTCCAAGCAGCGATTGCACACTGAGATTTTCCCGCAGGCTCAGGCTAGGACTGCCTGGTCTTTCTGGGTCTAAGAGTGCCCGGCTTGCGCGCACCTCTCTCAGGGGAGTCTGTGGGTCGTGCACGTGTCTCAGGCTCTGAGATCGGGGTGCAGGTCCGAAAACACCAGATAGGGCCTTCGCGCACCACTCTCAGGGGAGAGTTTAGGGCAAGCATCTCAGGCTCTGAAACAAGGTCTAAGAGCGCCGGGGGCCTTCACGCACATCTCTCAGGGGAGGGTAAGGGGCGCGCGTGTCTCAGGCTCTGTAGCAGGGCTCGTGTGTTCTGCCATCTGGCATGGCTCCCAGCCCCTCACTGGAGACAGACCCCATGCAATCTCGGGCTTGCAGGCGGCTCAGGGACCAAGACCTGGTTTCTCCGCAGCACTCTCTATGGCTCAGCAACAGGGGAGTCTGTCCTGGGTCCAGGGACTTAAACCCCTGTCGCTAGCCGCCCCGATTCCCACAATTTCCCCCCCCCCATGATCCTTTGTTCTTTGGAGTACTTTCAACGAGTCTCCAAGTTAATGCTGGTCCCCAGATGCAGGGCACTCTCATATTAGGGGTATTACTTTCCAATCAGTCACCTCTGGTGGCTCCCTCCCCCTTTTGTTTATCTTCCGGTATCAGTCCAAGGTTCCCACTCAGCTTTACCTGCCTACTGGCATCTTCTGCCCCTGTAGAGATCCAGACATGTATAATTCTGATCTCAGGCTGATTTCATGGGTGATCGGAGTTCTTTGGTAGGTAATCAGCTCACTTTAGGGTACAGGTTGAAAAGGCGCCTCCTCCTACTTCCCCACCATCTTGTCTCCCCCTAACTGAATATAATTTTAAAAAAGGAATTTAAGGACGTAGTGTTGTGAGAAAATAAATAATTAAAGCTAGAATTCTAGGAGAAACATTTCCCAATCCAAATCCTGAAATTATACTCAAAATTTGTGTTCAGCTAAAATTATAGAAAATAATGACTGAGAAGATGATGGAAACCAAGATAATGGATTGCAAAGGTAGACTTTGGGACCTCAGTGTCTTATTAAAAAAAACATAATAAAAGTTGGGTACCCAACTTTTGTAGCAACATGGATGGTAATGGAAGAGATTATGCTGAGTTAAATAAGTCAAGCAGAGAGAGTCAATTATCATATGGTTTCACTTATTTGTGGAGCATAACAAATAGCATGGAGGACAAGGGGAGATGGAGAGGAGAAGGGAGTTGAGGGAAATTGGAAGGGTAGGTGAACCATGAGAGGCTGTGCACTCTGAAAAACAATCTGAGGTTTTTGAAGGGGCGGGGGCTGGGAGGTTGGGGGAACCAGGTGGTGGGTATTAGAGAAGGCAGGGATTTCATGGAGCACGGGGTGTGGTGCAAAAACAATGAATATTGTTATGCTGATAAGAAATAAAAAATTATAAAATTATAAAAAAAAGTAAGTGCATGGCCCGCAGTCATAGAGTGTCTGTAGCTTTGTTGTCCCTGTCACCTCTTCAGCCCAGCACAGCTGCACGTTTCACAGGGTTTCTGGCACAGGCACAATGTGGGTTCTCACACCATGTCTCTTGCATAGTAATACACACCCGTGTCCTCAGAGTTCAGGCTGCTTATCTGTAGATAGGCGGTGCTGAGTGAGGTGTCCATGAAGAAACAAATTGATGGAGATGCCGTAGGCATAAACTGGATTCCCAATGTTTGTGTTTATCCATCCCATGGACTGCAGTCTCTTTTCTCGTCCCTGTCACACCCAGCTCATTGCATAGCTGGTGAAGGTGTACCAAGATGCCTTACAGGAGACCTTCACGGATTCCCCCAGCTTCCTCACCTCAGCCTCAGATTGCAGCAGCTGCACCTGGGAGTGGACACCTGTGGATAGGGAACAGGAGGGTTTGTAGTCATGCTGATTGGTCCTGCCCCATCCTCTGCCAAAGGACTGGGGGAAATCCCTTACCTGTAGGCAACACCATCAGGAAGAGGATTCTCCAGCTCCAGTCCATGGTGAGGTGCTGTGCTCTCATGGTTTCTGCAAATGATTGTGTGCAGCTGTTGGGTGATGTTCTCAGGGCCCAAACACATGTATATTTAAGTGAATACACCTTGGTTCATTTGCATATTCACAAAGCAGAATATTTCATATCAGGAAATGCTGATTCAGAGAGAAGACACATCAGAGGGGAAACACATTCCTGGGATGCTGAGGTCCCACATCTAAGCCTCTGTCTGAGGATATACACCCTGACCTCATCCCTGACTCTGTGTTACCAGAGGTTCTTCCACTGAGAATGAGTTCAAGTACAGAGCTGTGGAGGCCACTGGGTAAGGCAGTTTCCTTAGGAGCAGAAGCGGGTGCTGATCTGGTACCAGCAGACCAGGGATGGCAAACCTGGTATGTCAGCCCCTGTGGACCTGTGTCTGTGATGCCCTGAGCACCTCCCTTCTCAGGTGGAGAAGTGGGGTCTGGATAGAGAAACACCTGAACCTGAATCAGGTCACCTGGATGATGTTTCTGATAGACTCAAATGCACATATTATAATGAAATGCTGGTAAGTCTAACATAACTATGTGTATAAAAATTACATATTCGTACAGAGTCTCTTCTTATCAGGTAATGTGTTAAAATGTAAACATCCAGAAGTCATCCACCTATTTAAGCCAAAAAAGTCATGATCATCAAACTAAAAATGCTTTAATTAATAAAAGATGTCTCATTTAATGGTGAATGACTAAACCATTTCCTTGGAAGCCATGAACAAGTCAGACAAGCTCCGTGATACCCTGTATCAACATTTTCATGGATAAAGAAGATGTGGTATGTAGATATACAGTGGAATTTACTTCACCATAAGAAAATTTGCAAAGACATGGATGGAACCAGAAGGTATTATTCTAGAGTGAAATAAGTCAACCAGGGAGAGACAATTATCATACAATTTCACTTATATGTGAAATTTAAGAAACAAAACAGGGTCATAGGGGAAGGGAGGGAAAAATAAAATAAGATGAAACCAGAGAGTGAGACAAAACATGAGAGACTCTTAAGTCTAGGAAACAAACAGTGTTGCTAGAGCAGAGGGGCTGGTGTCTGGGGTAAGTGGGTGACGGACATTAAGCAGGATATGTGATGTAATGAGCCCTGGATGTTATATGTAACTGATGAGTAACTGAACTTTACCACCAAAACTAATGATACACTTTATGTTAATTAAGTGAATTTAAATAAAATTAAAAAAATATGTTCCTGCAGCCCAATGTTCATAGCAGCAATGTCCACAATAGCCAAACTGCATAAGGAGCTAAGATATCCGTCAACAGATGAATGAATATAGAAGACATGGTTCATATATACAATGGAATAGTAGCCATCAGAAAGGAGAGCACCTGCCATTTACATTGACATGGATGGAACTGGAGGGTATTATGGTAAACGAAATAAGTCAATCAGAGAAAAACATTTATCATATCGTTTCACTCCTATGTAAAATATTAGAAATGGGGCAGAGAACAATGGGGGAAGGGAGATAAAACTGAATAGGAGGAAATCAGAGAGGGAGATATCCATGAGAGACCCTTGACTCCGGGGAAAAAAAACTGAGGGTTGTGGATGGTGGGGGGAGGGGGTAACTGGGTGATGGGCATTAACGAGGGCGGGTAATGTGATGAGCACTGGGTATTATATGCAACTAATGAATCTTTGAACATTATATCAAAAAATAAATAAAAACATTTTCATTTGGAGAAGCAAAGTAACAAGTACTAAATATGTAACAACAAACCAAATCCCCATTATTCACGTGTGACATGAGGAATTTGGTTTCTGGTCAGACCTGTCAAAGTCTGGAAGTCTTTAGTCTGCCCATAAGCTGAACAACTGAAAGTCACCAGCTCTTCTCAGACCCAAGAGAGATATTGTGATAGGATATCTTTGTCTGATAGGCGGCTATGACAAAAAACACTGGGTAGGGAATAAACTATAATAATGAATTCCATCAGAGTTATAAAAGATGGAAGTCCAATGTCAAGTGATGCAGCATATGCAGGCCCCCTCACTCAGTCTGTGCTGGGAGGGGGTCAGTCCCAGTGATCCCCAAAATGTTGTGGACAGTAGGTCCAGGCTTCTCTTTAGAGGCTCATTATGCTCTCAGGGTCTTGACGAGTAGCTTCTGGGTTATGCTGAGATGGTCAACCCATAACCACCCCCTCATCAAGTATTTCCACATCCTTCCAGATTTCTCAGGAACAAGATCTCTCCTTCCTTCTAGTAGGAACAGGCTGGGAATTTTCCAAAATTCTCAGCTCTGTTTCATACTGATTAATGATTATGTTTTCATATCATTTGTTCTTCCCACACTTTACCATAAGAATTCAAGAGAAACCTTCTGATGCTTTAAGACTTTGCTCAGAAATTCCCTCAGCCTCTTATCAAGTGGGACCTCTCCCAAGTTCTTCCTTTCAGATCTCAATGCAAGAAAGCTCACTACCTGACTACAGCTTAGGTCACCTTCTCTCCATTTCGTAAAGGCTCATTCCTCGCCTTGTGTGTGACATCATCAGAGTGGCCTGTACTGTTCATATCTTACCAGATACAGTTCACAAACATTTAGGTACACTCTAGGAATCTTGGGGCTTTCACTGTAGGTCTCTTCTTTCCTTCTGGGGTCTCCCATGAATCACCCTTTATGACCACTTCCTGACTATGTAGGCTTCTTCTGCACACATCACAGAAGGCTACCAGCCTTACCCATTACTCAGATCCAAACCTCTTCTATGATTTTGGTCTTTGTTACAGCAGTACCACACTTCTCAGGATGGTATAACAGAGAGCATAAACCAGGTAGCTTAGAAATCAATTTCTCAGAGTCTGAAAAACAATCTGAGGATTTTGAAGGGGCGGAGGGTGGGAGGTTGGGGGAGCCAGGTGGTGGGTATTATGGAGGGCACATATTGCATGGAGCACTGGGTGTGGTGCATAAACAATGAATTCTGTTATGCTAAAAATAAATAAATTAAAAAAATTAACACACACCAAAAATAAATCAATTTCTCACATTTCTGAAGCCTTCAAAGTGCAAGATCAAGGTATTGGCATATTTATTGTGTAGTGAGTGCCTCCATCTGGATCATAGGGCATGTCTTTAAACTTCATCATCATATGGTAAATGGAAGTTTCATTATGTGAAACTTATGGGTTACATTATGAATCTTCCATTTATATGTGGGATAAATGTGGGATCATAACAGTTCTGATTCAATTCATAACCTAACACTCTCCCAGAAACTCTTACTCTTTTGCCATCTTATTGGACATTACATTACAACACTTGAATTTGCAGATGACACATATATTCATATCATAGTTCAGGAAAAACTGTGACCCCAAAATTGAGTTTACAAATGCGCATGTGCAGGGAATCACAACTTACAAGGGAAGAAGCCACCGACAGATATATCCCCAGGATCCACAAGAAAGTAGGAAAATTGAACTGTAGATGGTGAGTTGATGAAGGTTCAGTGTGGAGATGTCTGAGTTGAGGCTCCTGTGGAATTGGTGACAACCTTGGGGGTGTCCTACAAGTTTGTGTTTTAGGTCCAGAAGTCCCACCTCATTCCCCCAGGAAAGAATGAACAGGGGACAAGATAGCGGGGAAGTAGGAGGAGGCGCCTTTTCAACCTTTACCCTAAAGTGAGTTGATTACCTACCAAAGAACTCCGATCACCCAAGAAATCATCCTGAGATCAGAATTATACACATCTGGATCTCTACAGGGGCAAAAGACACCAGTGGGAAGACCCTAAGACACGAGCCCCAGACTCTCCCCTGAAAGAGGTGCGTGCAAGCCTGGCGTTCTTAGACCCAGAAAGATGAGGCACTCCCAGCTTGGGCCAGCGGGAAAATCTCAGTGTGCAATCGCTGCTTGGAACCTCTCTGGCGGTCTGGAGCTGCCCAGACAGCCGCCGCTGCTGCCATGGTTTTGGGTACAAGCAGAAGATCCTGTGTCCCCAGGGACCGCAACTCGGAACCTGCTCTGCCAGTGGCCAAGGGGGGATTTATATGGGCTCTGCAACACCCACAGAAGAATAGACTGAGGCTTCTCTCTGAGAGGGAGGTCAGGGTGCAGTTTGCTTTCCTCTAAACCTACAAAAACCATCAAAAGTGGTCAAGGAGAGAGGAAAAAAAAAAGGTGAACAAACATAAAAACCTCCAGAGAACAAAAGCCTGAAAAAACCGGTTTCCTCAGAGCCCACACCCTTAAGGGGGACTGGAGGACTTAACTCAGGGAACATCATTGACTGAAAACCCACGTGGCAGGCCCCTCCCCCAAAAAACCAACCAGGAAAGAAAAAAAAAAAAAGACTACAATAGAACCACCACCACTACTTCATAGGACAAATTTTATTTTTATTTTGTTCCCACTATTCTGGCTCATTTTTATAGATAATTTTTAACCTATTTACCATCACACTGAGCTCTCCAGTACATCAAATTCCATAATAACGTTCTAACCTAAACTTTTTGATACATACACCTGTGTTTTTCTTTTGCATTTCTATTTTTTGAAATTTTTTAAATTTTAGTATAGTTTAGTTTATTCCTTTTTTATTTTTATTTTCTAATATTCATATAGAGTTAAACTTCAAAGTAATCCCCTTTCCCCAATCAATACTACCCCTATAGGTAAACCAATTTTTAATCCCCCTTTAGCCTAGGTAAGTTGAGTCCTTTAAGAAAGATATCAAGATACATCCAGGAAGAATCAAAACAACCTTCCTCACCCACACTGAGAATTCATACCCACTCTCCCATCTTTTTCTTCCACCAGTGTTCCTGTGTTTATGTGTTTTTCCTGATAGTATATAAATCTTACACTTGGGGTTCTTTCTGACAAGGTTCTTCCTTTATTTGCATATATATAATTTATTTCTCTTGTTATATACTTTTATCAGTCTTTTTGTTTGTCTGTTTTTGTTTGTAAACCTCATAAATCTTACCTTGGGGCCCATTTGGGCTGAACTTTCTCTTTCATCTTCCCTTTCTTTCCTGTCTCTCTCTCTCTCTCTCTTTTTTCTTTTTCCTTTCTTTTTTTCTCTCATTTGGGTGGGGAATCCTGATTCCTCAGAAGTGTTCCAGGGTGCACCCAGACTGCACCACGGTTGATGCAACCAGATACACCTATTCGTTCATCTCTCACCAAAATGACTAGGAGGAGGAATGCCCAACAGAAGAAAAATACAGAGGATGGGCCTTTTGCAACAGAGCTAACGGATATCAACATAGAAAATATGTCGGAAAGAGAATTGAGGCTAACAATTATCCAGGCAATAGCTAGGTTGGAGAAAGCCATAGATGACCAAACTGAACTGATTAGGGACGAGCTTAAAACGACCAGACAGGATGTTCACAATGTTAGGGCAGAACTAAAAGATACCAGGGCTGAGGTTCACAATGCTCTCAATGACTTCCAATCTAATCTAAATTCTCTCAAAGCTAGGGTAACTGAGACAGAAGATAGAATTAGTGATCTGGAGGACAAACAGATAGAGAAAAAGGATCAAGAGTAAGCCTGGAAAAAACAGCTTAGAAGCCACGAAAACAGAATCAGGGAAATAAATGATGCCATGAAACGTTCCAACATCAGAATCATTGGAATCCTGGAAGGGGAGGAGAAAGAAAGAAGTTTAGAGGATATACTGGAACAAGTTCTTCATGAAAATTTTCCCAATCTCGCGAATGGAACCACCGTTCATGTACTACAGGACAAATGGTCTCCATCCAAGATTATAGAATCCAGAAAAACATCAAGGCGCCTGATAGTCAAATTGAGGAATCATAATTGTAGGTATAATCTCTTGAAAGCCGCTAGGACAAAGAGACTCCTTACTTACAGAGGAAAGCCCATCAGAATAACGTCAGACCTGTCCACAGAGACCTGGCAAGCCAGAAAGGGCTGGCAAGATTTATTCGGGGCACTAAATGAGAAGAACATGCAGCCAAGATTACTTTATCCAGCAAGACTGACATTCAAACTGGATGGAGAGATAAAGAGTTTCCAAGACCGGCAAGGCTTAAAAGACTATGCAACCACCAGGCCAACACTGCAGGAAATATTAAGGGGGGTTCTATAAAAGAGGAGAAATCCTAAGAATAGCATTGAACAGAAATATAGAGACAATCTACAGAAAGAAAGACTTCAAAGGTAACACGATGTCAACAAAAACGTATCTATCAATAATCACTCTCAATGTGAATGGCCTAAAAGCGCCCATAAAATGACACAGTTTTGCAGATTGGATAAAAGGACAGGACCCATCCATATGTTGTCTACAAGAGACCCAATTTGAACCTAAAGATACACCCAGACTGAAGGTGAAGGGCTGGAGAAGCATCTTTCATGCCAATGGGCCTCAAAAGAAGGCCGGGGTAGAGATTCTCATATAAGATAAGTTAGATTTTAAACTAAAGACTGTAGTCAGAGATAGAGAAGGACACTACATCATTCTTAAAGGGACTATCCACCAAGATGATCTAACACTTGTAAATATCTATGCCCCCAATATGGGAGCAACCAATTACATAAGAAAACTGTTAATCAAGATAAAGAGTCATATTGATATGAATACAATTATAGTAGGAGATCTTAACACGCCTCTCTCAGAAATACACAGATCATCGAAGCAGAAAGTCAATAAAGAAGCAAGAGCATTGAATGACACATTGGACCAGATGGACCTCATAAATATATACAGAACATTCCACCCTAAAACAACAGAACACTCATTCTTCTCAAGTGCACATGGAACCTTCTCAGTAATAGACCACATACTGGGTCACAAATCAGGACTCAACTGATACCGAAAGACTGAGATTATTCCCCGCATATTCTCAGATCACAGTGCTGTGAAACTGGAGCTCAATCATAAGGAAAATTTCAGAAGGAACTCAAACACCTGGAAGCTAAAAACCACCTTGCTTAAGAATGCTTGGGTCAACCAGGAGATCAAAGAAGAACTGAAAAAATTCACGGAAACCAATGAGAATGAAGACACTTCAGTCCAAAACCTATGGGATACAGCAAAGGCGGTCTTAAGGGGGAAATACATAGACATCCAAGTATCCCTCAAAAAAATTGAAAAATCCAGAACACACCAGCTGTCTCTGCACCTTAAAGAACTGGAGAATCAACAACAAATCAAACCAACTCCACACATAAGAAGGGAAATAATCAAGATTAGAGCTGAGATCAATGAGGTAGAAACCAGAGATACAGTAGAACGTATCAATGAAACTAGAAGTTGGTTTTTTGAAAGAATCAATAAGATCAATAAACCACTGGTGACACTAATCCAAAAGAAAAGAGAAAAAGCCCAAATTAATGAAATTATGAATGAAAAGGGAGAGATCACAACTAACACCAAGGAAGTAGAAACAATCATCAGAACTTATTATCAACAGTTATATGCCAATAAGCTAAGCAACCTAAATGAAATGGATGCATTCCTGGAAAGCTATAAACTCCCAAAATTGAACCAGGAAGAAATTGACAACCTAAATAGACCAATATCTAGTAACGAGATTGAAGCAGTGATCAAAAACCTCCCGAAAAACAAGAGCCCAGGACCTGATGGACTCCCTGGGGAATTCTACCAAACTTTCAAAGAAGAAATAACACCTATTCTCCTGAAGCTGTTTCAAAAAAATGAAGCAGAAGGAAAACTTCCAGAATGTTTCTATGAAGCCAGCATTACCCTGATCCCCAAACCAGGCAAAGACCCTACCAAAAAGGAGAACTTCAGACCAATATCACTGATAAATATGGATGCTAAGATTCTCAACAAGATCCTAGCAAACAGGATCCAACAGCACGTTAAAAAGATTATCCACCATGACCAGGTGGGATTCATCTCTGGGCTACAAGGATGGTTCAACATTCATAAATCAATCAATGTGATAGAACAAATTAATAAGAGAAGAGAGAAGAACCACATGGTCCTCTCAATTGATGCAGAAAAAGCATTTGACAAAATCCAGCATCCGTTCCTGATTAAAACGCTTCAAAGTATAGGGATAGAAGGAACATTCCTGAACTTCATCAAATCTATCTATGATAAACCCACAGAAAATATCATCCTCAATGAGAAAAAGCTTGCAGCCTTCCCATTGAGATCAGGAACACGACAAGGATGCTCACTCTCTCCACTCTTGTTCAACATATTATTAGAAGTCCTAGCAACAGCAATCAGACAACAAAGAGAAATTAAAGGTATCCAAATTGGCAATGAAGAAGTCAAACTCTCTTCGCAGATGACATGATTCTTTATATGGAAAACCCAAAAGACTCCACCCACAAACTATTAGAACTCATACAGCTATTCAGTAATGTGGCAGGATACAAAGTCAATGTACAGAAATCAGTGGCTTTCTTATACACTAACAATGAAAATACAGAAAGGGAAATTAGAGAATCGATTCCATTTACTATAGCACCAAGAACCATAAGATACCTGGGAATAAACCTAACCAAAGTGGTAAAGGATCTGCACTCGAGGAACTACAGAACACTCATGAAAGAAAATGAAGAAGACACAAAAAGATGGAAGACCATTCCATGCTCTTGGATCGGAAGAATAAACATTGTTAAAATGTCTATACTGCCTAGAGCAATCTATACTTTTAATGCTATTCCAATCAAAATTCCACCAGTATTCTTCCAAGAGCTGGAGCAAATAATCCAAAAATTTGTATGGAACCTGAAGAGACCCCGAATCACTAAGGAAATGTTGAAAAACAAAAATAAAACTGGGGGCATCACATTACCTGATTTCAAGCTTTACTACAAAGCTGTGATCACCAAGACAGCATGGTACTGGCATAAAAACAGACACATAGACCAGTGGAACAGAGTAGAGAGCCCAGATATGGACCCTCAACTCTATGGTCAGTTAATCTTAGACAAAACAGGAAAAAATATACAGTGGAAAAAACACAGTCTCTTCAATAAATGGTGCTGGGAAAATTGGGCAGCTATATGTAGAAGAATGAAACTCGACCATTCTCTTACACCGTCTGCAAAGATAAACTCAAAATGGATAAAAGACCTCAATGTGAGACAGGAATCCATCAGAATCCTTGAGGAGAACATAGGCAGTAATCTCTTCAATATCAGCCACAGCAACTTCTTTCAAGTTATGTCTCCAAAGGCAAAGGAAACAAAAGCCAAAATAAACTTTTGGGACTTCATCAAAGTCAAAAGCTTCTGCACAGCAAAGGAAACAGTCAAGAAAACAAAGAGGCAACCCACGGAATGGGAGAAGATATTTGCAAATGACAGTACAGACAAAAGATTGATATCCAGGATCTGTAAGGAACTCCTCAAAGTCAACACACACAAAACAGGTAATCATATCAAAAAATGGGAAGAAGATATGAACAGACACTTCTCCATTGAAGACATAAAAATGGTTATCAGACACATGAAAAAATGTTCATCATCACTAGCCATCAGGTAGATTCAAATTAATACCACATTGAGATATCACCTTACACTAGATAAATGGCCAAAATTAGCAAGACAGGAAACAACATGTGTTGGAGGGGATGTGGAGAAAGGGGAACCCTCTTACACTGTTGGTGGGAATGCAAGTTGGTGCATCATCTTTGGAGAACAGTGTGGAGATTCCTCAAGAAATTTAAAATAAAACTTCCCTATGACCCTGCAATTGCACTACTGGGTATTTACCCCACAGATAGAGATGAGTGAAAAGATGGGCCATCTGTACCCCAATGTTTATAGCAGCAATGGCCACGGTCGCCACACTGTGGAAAGAACCAAGATGCCCTTCAACGGGCAAATGGATAAGGAAGATGTGGTCCATATACACTATGGAGTATTATGCCTCCATCAGAAAGGATGAATACCCAACTTCTGTAGCAACATGGATGGGACTGGAAGAGATTATGCTGAGTGAAATAAGTCAAGCAGAGAGAGTCAATTATCATATGGTTTCACTTATTTGTGGAGCATAACAAATAGCATGGAGGACATGGGGCGTTATGAGAAGGCAGTTGGGGGAAATTGGAAGGGGAGGTGAACAATGAGAGACTATGGACTCTGAAAAACAATCTGAAGGGTTTGAAGAGGTGGGAGGTGGGAGGTTGGGGGAACCAGGTGGTGGGTATTAGAGAGGGCAGGGATTGCATGGCGCACTGGGTGTGGTACAAAAACAATGAATACTGTTATGCTGAAAATAAATTAAAAAAATGAAAAAAAAAATCCAAAAATAAAATAAAATAATGTACCGTTTTTGTGCTTCAGAGGTGGGAAAGATCTTCTTGCTTTACTTGGCAGATAAATCAAGACCTGGGTGGCAGTAAATGTCAAAATCCAGTCCATTCTAGATTTCTGGGTGGGGTAAAGGAAGAACACCCTTCTCTTCCCTCCTCTTCCCTTAGGCTTTCCTTGTCACCTCAGTGAGGCCTAATGTGAGATTCTCTTCTGAGTATGACATCAAAAGTCTCAGGTCAGGGATAGTAAAACCAACCATATAAACACCTGTCTACACCCACAGATTATTCCCCTGCCATTGGACTCTTCTATAATAATAACAGAAGAAAATGCAAAGAGAGCTAGAAAACTAGAAGTTATTTTTGAATTCTATATGGAAATCCAGGTCCAAATGAGACAATAGTAGGAACTTAAGAGGAAATGTCAGTCTTTTCTCATTAATAGTTGATATTTTTCTTCTGAATCAATTTTATGCTATAAGTCCCATTTCAGCCCCACTTTAGGGGTCTGTCATCATGGTCGATATTCATTATTGAGCCTCACTTTACAACTGGCACCTGGTGGGGATCAGGAAAGAGTCACAGGCCTCCAGCCCCATTGGGCTCAGGGTCCAGGACCGGTCCAGTGACTGGGTAGTGAGTACATCGTGACTTTCTGTGGGATACTTGAAGGATAGCACCATATGGGCAAGGATCCAGGCTCTATCATCCAGGTCCAGGGTTCATGTGGGTTTCCTGTGTAGAAGCCAGGAAACACGTTTCAGATACACCACCAAGGCTGCTCTCATAGACTCCCCCCAGAGCAGGACTCAACAGGACTGTGATGTCTGATGTCTTTTTCTCTCTGGCTTGTCACCCTGCCTGTTTCATTGTAGAAATCGTAGAGCCTATCCCATCAGGTGGGCTGTTTTTCCAACCAAGAGACAGAACAGTGCCTATAGAGGAGGCAGTTCCTGATCACCAGTGTCCACCCACATGGATAATGAACCAGAGGATAAACTGTACCTAGGAGGACTAGGACCCAGTTCAGGCAGATGTCCTCGGGGTATTTTCTAATGATGTGGAGGCAATGTGGGCCAGCCGAGGGCAGAGAACAGGCACGAAGCTTTCAGAAAGCCTGGGCTGTGTGGGTGCTTCTCAGGGATGATGAGAATTCCTGCAGGTCCTTTTGTGGAGAAAGAAAAACAGGATATGGATGAGGTTAATTAAGGAAATTTCCCTAGTGACTGGAGAGATCTAGTCTACACGTAAACACTGTTATCTCATTCTGGTTAGCTGCATGGAAAATATGGGAAATTAGAGATCAAAAATATAATGATATATATATCCCCGAGTGAATATAGAGAGGCTAGAAGGGAAACCCCCTATCTCAAAAGAATGCCCCCCCACCACTGCACCTGCTCCTGGGTCTGACTTGTGTCTGTGGATCTTGAGTGCATCTTGCTGATGTGAGCATAACCTGGTGTCCTGAGCACCTCAAGAGCCCTGAACTATCTGATCTTTCTGTCCTAACCACTCCATGGTGCTCTGAGAGACCCCTAGTTGCCTGAGAGCTCCCTAGTGTTTTGAATAACTCCTGGTGACTTGAGCACCTGTTGGGGACCTGAGCTCCCTCTGATGACCAGAGGGCCTCCTGGTGCCTCGAGCATCCTTGCAGCCCAGCTACTCCTGTTTCCCTGCAGGAAAGTTTGTGTCTGGGCTCACCCCAAGAGTGTACACACTAGGTACACACATTACAGTAACACACGGTGGTGTCCTCAGCACTCAGGCTCTTCATCTGCAGAATCAGCATGTTCTTGCCATTGTCTCAGGAGATGGTGAATTGGCCCTTCACAGTGTCTTCATAGTATATGTATCTACCACCACTCATAAAGGCTGAGACCCACTGCAGCCCCTTCCCTAGAGCCTGGCAGACACAACTCATGCCATAGTCCCTGAAAGTTAATCCAGAAGCTTCACAGGATAGTCTCAGGAACCCCCAGGCTTCACCAGGTCTCCACGAGACTCCACCAGCTACATCTCACACTGGACACCTGTAGACACAAGACATGCTGGTCAGGAAACTGTCCTTCACTCACTGTTTTTCTTACTCATATCCACTTTCTTCTTCAATGTCTCTTGTTCTCTCTAAATTACATTTTAAAAGAGTAACAAGGAAAACCCAGTCAAGAATAACCTCCATTATGAGCTGTCTGTGTTCTGTCCTGAACACTGAATGGAAAACCTTGGAATCCCAAGACTCAGGCTCCCATCCCAGCTGCAGTCTCGGGGCTGGGCTGGTTTAATCAGCAGAAGTTGAACCCTATTTGCATGAACCTAGACTATATAGCCAGCATGGTATCTATCCTGACAGAGAGGACAGTAACCAGAGCAAGTGTGACTGCCTTTGATTTGGTGATGCTGACAACATTTGGGAAAAGATGAAGTTTAAGTATATGATTTTCAGGGTATACACTTGGTTTCCATTTACTAGTTTGTTTTCACATAGTCACACATATTGGGGTGTAGGAATCATATTTCCCCTTAAAGTGACATGATCCTACACCCAGAATTGTGGAGGGTTTGTAAGGTGTCCAAGAACAATTTGAGGTGAGAGTGAGCCCCGGGATTTGGACCTGTGCTCCTCCCATAGGATTTACTACCCCCCCCCAAGCCCCCTGCAGCACAGAGTGCACAGGCTCATGGGGAACGTGGAATCCTGCCTGTAGTAGGGACAAAATGAATTTGTTTATTCTGGAATTTATCTGGAATACAGAATCAGGGTGTATGCAGGTGGTCTTTCAAGTCTCTAAGCTTTCACTATCACTGGGTTCATCCCAAAGCATCTCTGGAATTATTTGTAATAGCTTTGATGATTGTGCTCGATCAGGATGAACTGCACAGAGGCAAAGAGTGTGAGATGAGAAACACAGGTGTCAGAATCAACAGTATCCAGAGCAAGCAAATCCATTTCCCACAATATTTCCTGTATTTTCTTTGCAATTCTTCCTTCCTCATTCCTTCTTCACTCTGTCCCCACATTACTATTGATCTTCATGTTACCTTACACTAGCTTTAATTTTCTAGAATATATAATTTTGTAATTATATTAATGTACCTTTATTTCTAGGGCTTCTATTGCTGAGCCCTAGTGATACATGATAGTGTATCATGTGATACACTGATACACAGTGATACATGAAGGCCTCCCTTGACCCAGGTTCCTGGGAGCACCTGAGCTAAGGTTACATCATCAATTCAGAGGCCTTGCAGTCTGAAGCCTTCCACCACATTAACGACTGTCACCTGAGTAAAGCAGAGGAGTGTACTGGAGAGTGGAAGTAGATTCTATATGGGGGAGATCAAGGAGATCACAGCGCTGATTCAGGATTCTATTGACAATACCCCCATATTTATTATGTTTGTTTATAATGGGCAGCTTTCCAAAGATGACATAGAGCACACTATGTCCACTTTTAAGCTGATGATTGAGCTTGGAATTGTTCCCATATTTCTGTATTTTATTTTCATTTATGTATTTATTTATTTATCTGTTTATTTTAGTTAACATACAGACATCATTAGTTTTGATGTAGTGTTTCTGTATTTCAATAAACTCACTGCTCAGATTGGAGTTGCAAGAGCTAAAGAAATAAATAGAACAAACTTCAGATCAACAAATTTGTGTCAATATACCTCTTAATTGTGGTCATGAGACAAACAATAAACTTAAACTTTCAGGAGTGACAAGTACTCACAGGGGCTAAGAACCAGCATCTTGGCATATTGTGAATGCAGATCCCTGATGACAAATAAACTATCACAAGGTTTAGACAGAACATTTAATGGATTTCTTGACCTCATGTGTGTTAATGGTGTTATAGTGTGAGGTTCTCCATGACCATATCATTAAATCAATCCTGTCCTCGTGCATTCCTATCCTGCAGCATGGGGACAAATCATGAAAAGCCTCCCCACACCCCAGTGGTCCTGGCAGGATGGGAGGAAGATGACTTAGAGAGAAATTCATGGAGATCCACGTATCCTGTGTCCACCACAGAAATAAAGAATTTTCTGCAGAGGAAGCCCTCAGAAGCAGCATCCTGGTGTCACAGGTTGAGCCCCATAGGATATGGGAGAGGAACAGACATCACAGTCTCAGTTCTGTTGAGGACCACACACACTTTTAACTTGGAATGAGAGCCTTAGTCTTCAGGGAAAGGTAGGGAAATAGGAACCTGAGGACACCCAGGGACCACTGGAGCTGTGGGAGGGGACAACCAGGAAGAACAAAATGACTGTGTACCCGGAAACAGGCAAGGATGCATGTACTTGGATCACTGGTGGAGGAGGGACAGTGATACATGAAGGCCTCCCTTGACCCAGGTTCCTGGGAGCACCTGAGCTAAGGTTACATCATCAAGTCAGAGACCTTGCAGTCTGAAGCCTTCCACCACATTAACGACTGTCACCTGAGTAAAGCAGAGGAGTGTACTGGAAAGTGGAAGTAGATTCTATATGGGGGAGATCAAGGAGATCACAGCGCTGATTCAGGAACAGAAATGGGATCTCTGGAGGAATCTGAACTCTTGTGTGGCTACAGCAGAGACACATTTCACTGCTGCTACCCAGATAGCCCATTTACCAGTGGAGCCAGGAAGAGAGTCACACACTCCACAGCATAGACCTCCCAAAGGGAGGGTGTGATCATCTACAGGAAGCATAAAACATAACAATATTATACCAAGTGCCCTGTGCATAGTAGACATTCATGAAGCCCCGCCATAATTCCAGGGGCTCCGTACTGTTAGGGAACCTCTCTGTTCCACCCGCCACTCTATTCTCTTATGGTTCAAGTCCTGGGTGTGCAAGTTTGGGGACAGCAGCTCCATGTACAAATCATGTGGACATTTGTCAAAGCTGCATCAATCCACTGTATTTGGTAACTCAGAGCTGCTCCACTCATCATGAGCGGATTTAACTTCCCTGAAACACCTTCGCTACCAGGAATGTTCACGTGTAAAGGACGGAATAGGATGGCAGAGATATCAGATTTTGTCATCACTCCTATCAGTGTCACCTCCCTGGGAACTTCCTGGGTGAACCCTCACCTCTCAGTGACACATTTACACAAGTAACGCCTTCTCTGGTCCCGCAATGGCACTTCACACCTGTGTGACAGAGACGGGTCACCCCCTTTAACCTGTGTCCTCATCACTGCACTCACTGGTTTAGATCAGTGCTCTGTGAAGGCGCTTCTCTCAGTATCTTCATGAACAGAGCTGTGGATGCATATCTTGTCTCCTGGCTCCCCTGTAGTTTAATGTGCATTAAGTAATAAATTCACTACTTTCCTGATAGAGGGATTGAAGACCATGAGAAGTTGGCAGATCCAGTTATGTTGACACATCTGGACACTGTGTTAGGGCCTGGAAGAGTGGGCTGACCAGCTTGGGGATTGTAGACAGGAAGAGATACCCACAGCATCAGGTTCTGTAGGAGTCTGAAACTCACAAGGTGTTCTCTGGGCCCTTAATCTTCACAGACAGAAGTGAGTGTCCACCCTAGCTCCAGGGTGTGTGTGGACCTGGATAGAGACCAACTGACATCATTGCTCAGAGGGAAGGCAATAAAGAGGAGTGTTTATATTTATGTGGGTGCATTTGGGTTGCTATGGTGTTCCCATATCCAGGAACAGAACAACTGGCATGTGGGGGTAACAGGTTTCTGTGATGTGGACGTTTTCAACGACAACTATTTGGCTGGATACTAGGATATGTTACCTAAGAAGTTCAGAGACCCATTAAGAAAAGGACTGCATCAAAATCTGAGAGGAGAACAAAGATAGTAACCTCTTAGATCCTCAACTGCAGCAACTTATTGCAAGATGGGTCTTTAAAAGCAAGGGAAACACAAACAGAAAGGAACTTTTGGGACTCCATCAAGATAAAAATCGTCTGCAATGCAAAGGAAACAGTCAACAAAACTAAAAGGCAACCTATGGAATGGGAAAAGATATTTGTAAATGACACTACAGACAAAGGGTTGATATCCAAGATCTATAAAGAACTTACCAGGCTGAACACCCAAAAAACAAATAATCCAGTCAAGAAATGGGCAGAAGGCATGAGTAGACACTTCTTCAGAGAGACATACAAGTGGCCAACAGACACATGAGAGAATGCTCGACATCTCTTCTCACCATGGAAATATAAATCAAAACCACAATGAGATATTAACTTATATGAGTTAGAAAGGCTAACATTAACAAGAAAGGGAACAACAATTGTTGGAGAAGATGTGGAGAAAGGGGAACCCTCCTATGCTGTGGGTGGGAATGCAAGTTGACACAGCCACTTTGGGAAAACAGTTTCTAGGTTCCTCAAAAAGTTAAAAATAGAACTACCCTATGACTCAGCAATAGCACTACTGGGTATTTACCCCAAAGATACAGATGTAGTGAAAAAAGGTGCACATGCATCCCAATATTGATAAGAATAATGTCCACAACAGTGAAACTGTGGAAGGAGCTGATATGTCCTTCCACATATGGATGGGTAAAGAAGATGTGGTCATATATATAATGGAATATTAGTCAGCCATCAGGAAGGATATATACCTACCATTTCATCGACTTGGATGGAACCAAAGGGTGTTATGTGAAGTAGAATAAGTCAGGCAGAGAAAGATAATTATCCTATGGTTTCACTTCTATGTGGAACATAAGGAATAGTGAGGAGGACCACAGAGAAAGTCAATTATCATATAGTTTTACTTACTTGTGGAGCATAAGGAGTAACATGGAGGACCTTAGGAGAGGGAAAGGAAGAGTGAATTGGGGGAAATTGGAGGGGGATATGAAACATGAGGCACTGTGGACCATGAGAAAGAAACTGAGGGTTTTGGAGTGGAGAGGGTGGAGGGATGGGTGAGCATGGTGGTGGGTATTAAGGAGGACATGTATTGCATGGAGCACTGGGTGTAGTGCATAAACAGTGATCTTGGAACACTGAAAAATAAAATAAAATAAAATTACAATAAAATAAAATAAAAGAATTCAGGGGGAGACAAACCATGAGAGACTCTGGATTCTGGGAAAGAAACAAGGATTACAGAAGTGAAGGTGGTGGGGGGATGGGGTAGCCTGGTGATGGGTATTAAGGAGGTCAGGTGTTGTGATGAGCACTGAGTGTTATACACAACTAATGAGCCTTGGAACACTTCATCAAAAACTAATGATGTACTATATGTTGGCTAAGTGAATATTAAAGAAGAATATAGACCTTTTATTCATTTTTAAAAAAAATTATTTTCAGTGTTCCAGAATTCCTTGTTCATGCACCAAGGAAATAAGGACTTTGAATGACACACCAGACCAGATAGACTTTATTATTTATTTGGGCCTTTTCTCTTTTATTTTGATAAATTTAGGTAGAGAATTCTCAGGTGTATTGTGTGTTTTTTTTCTCAAAGTATCACATGACGTGATGAGCACAGTGTTTTATACTGAACAGATGGAAGATTGAATATTATATCAATAGTCAATGATGTATTATACTTTGGCTAATTGAGTTAGAAAAAAAATACACAGACCCTGGTTTCTTTGATCTGTTCTGTGTTCTTAGTTTCTATATAATCTCTTTCTGCTCTAATCTTGCTATTTCCTTCCTTCTGCTATATTTAGGATTCAGTTGCTCTTTCTCTAGCACCTTTAGGTGTAATGTTAGGTTGTTTATTTAAAATTCTTTTTGTTTCTTGAGGTGCTTCTGTATGCTGTGTATTTCTGTCTTAGTACCACCTTTGCTGCAGAGAAATTACAGCGTGGTGATAAAGGTTTTCTACTCTTTTCTTAAATTTAATTTTATTGTTTCAATGGAGGTTTTATACTGTGTGTGTGTGTGTGTGTGTGTGTGTGTGTGTGTGTGTGTGATATCTTCTGGCTACGCTGGTGGTTCTTGTGATCCACAGTGAGTGCCCCTGTGATTCTTATAAAGGTTTTGTTGACCTGCATTAGGATATTTGTAATGTATTGGTATTTAAGGACAAGAGTAAACTAATGTAACTGATTCTTTTTTTTTTTTTTTTTTGCATGTTAGTATATTTGTCTTCTGGTTACAACTAAGTTTCTAAGTCAGAGAGTGAATAGGTAAGCACAGAATAATGTCAAGGAAGTTCCCTTGGGGAAACTGCTCTATGGAGAGGAAACCCCAGATCCTGACTGGAAACCTGCCATAACCACCATCTGCATCTGCTCCTAGGATTAAAGACAGAATTGGTGAGTAGTGTGCACCCCCTGCAGATCTGACATTTTTGTAGTTTGAGGTTAGTGTTTGGGCTCACACTGATGTCCCCTCACTGTGTCTTTTGCACAGTAATACAGGGTCGAGTCCTCGGCTCTCAGGCTATTCATCTGCAGATACAGCGTGTTCTTGCCATTGTCTCTGGAGATGGTGAATCGGCCCTTCACAGAGTCTGTGTAGTATGTGCTACTTCCATCATAGCTAATACTTGTGACCCACTGCAGCCCCTTCCCTAGAGTCTGGCGGACCCAGTATTTCCAGTAGCTACTGAAGGTGAATCCAGAGGTTGCACAAGAGAGTCTCAGGGACCCCCCAGGCTTCACCAGATCTCCAGATTCCATCAGCTGCACCTCACACAGGACACCTACAGACACAAGACATCCTAGTCAGGAATCTGTCACCCACCCATGGTTTCTGTCACTCATATCCACTCATATACTCAATGTCCCTTGTTCTCCATAAATTAAATTTTAAAAGAGCAACAAGGAAAACCCAGCCAAGCACAAAGTTTTCTGTGTTCTGTCCTGCTCGGTGAATGTGGACACCTGGAAATCCCAGGCTTGGGGCTCCTCTCCCAGCTGCATGGTCTGGGCTGGGCTGTTTTATTCAGTGGAGGGAAGACCCCATTTTCATGTCCTCTGAACATATAGTTAGCTCCAGGCGTAGGTTCAGTTCATTACAATTTAAAAACAAAGATGACATTGTTTGTAGACCACTTTGTTTAGACAGCACTTTGACAATATGTAGTCATCTTTGTTTTTGTGTAGAAAATGCATTTATTGTTAAGAAACGTTGGAACAGGATATCAATATTGTAAATTCCCATTCAGAGTTAATAATTCTATCAGAGCCAAGTTTAAACATACCTTTAAAATGTGAATGAATAAACTTTGCCAAAAGTACTAGGATTTCAGTTTCCAAGCTTTCTGTTGTGTTCCATTGTCCTGTGTGTCTGTTTTTATGCCAGCACCATACTGTTTTGATGACAACAGCTTTGTAATCTAGCTTGAAATTGGAGTGCAGTGATTCCAGGTGGCTTAGTTGCTTGTTTGCCATCTTTCTTTCTTTTTTTTATAAATTTTTATTTATTTTTTTAAAATTTATTTTCAGTGTCCCAAAATGCATTGTTTATGCACCAAACCCATACTCCATGCAATATGTGCCCTCCAGATTATCCCCAACCAGGCTCAACCAACCTCCCATTCCCCTACCTTCCAAAACCATCAGTTTGTTTCTCTGAGTGCCCAGTCTCTCATGGCTCATCTCACTCTCTGATTTCCCCCAACTCCCTTCTCCATTCCATCTCCCCATGTCCTCCATGTTATACTTTATGCTCCTCAAATAAGTGAAACCATATGATAATTGACTCTCTCTGCTTGACTTATTTCACTCACCAGTATTCTATTGTGTGAAGAGAATTGTCTTTTCTTTTCATTTCTTTTCTTTTTGCTATTACGGCATTTTTAAAATCCCATTTTATTTTATTTTTTTAAATTTATTTTCAGCATAACAGTATTCATTTTTTTGTACCACACCCAGTGCGCATGCAGTCAGTGCCCTCTCTAATACCCACCACCTGGATCCCCCAACCTCCCACACCCCCACCTCTTCAAACCCTTCAGATTGTTTTTAAGAGTCCATAGTCTCTCATTGTTCACCTCCCCTTCCAACTTCCCCCAACTGCCTTCTTCTAACTCCCCATGTCTTCCATGCTATTTGTTATGCTTCACAAATAAGTGAAACGTTATGATAATTGACTCTCTCTGCTTGACTTATTTCACTCAGCATAATCTCTTCCAGTCCTGTCCATGTTGCTATAAAAGTTGGGTATTCATCCTTTCTGATGGAGGCATAATACGCCATAGTGTATGTGGACCACATCTTCCTTATCCATTCGCCCGTTGAAGGGCATCTTGTTCTTTCCACAGTTTGGCAACCGTGGCCATTGCTGCTATAAACATTGGGGGTACAGATGGCCCTTCTTTTCACTAATCTCTATCTGTGGGGTAAATACCCAGTAGTGCAATTGCAGGGTCATAGGGAAGTTCTATTTTTAATTTCTTGAGGAATCTCCACATTGTTCTCCAAAGACGCTGCACCAACTTGCATTCCCACCAACAGTGTAAGAGGGTTCTCCTTTCTCCACATCCCCTCCAACACATGTTGTTTCCTGTCTTGCTAATTTTGGCCATTTTAACTAGTGTAAGGTGATATCTCAATGTGGTTTTAATTTGAATCTACCTGATGGCTAGTGATGATGAACATTTTTTCATGTGTCTGATAACCATTTGTATGTCTTCAATGGAGAAGTGTCTGTTTATATCTTCTGCCCATTTTTTGATATGATTATCTGTTTTGTGTGTGTTGAGTTTGAGGAGTTCTTTATAGATCCTGGATATCAATCTTTTGTCTGTACTGTCATTTGCAAATACCTTCTCCCATTCCGTGGGTTGCCTCTTTGTTTTCTTGACTGTTTCCTTTGCTGTGCAGAAGCTTTTGATTTTGATGAAGTCCCAAAAGTTTATTTTGGCTTTTGTTTCCTTTGCCTTTGGAGACATATCTTGAAAGAAGTTGCTGTGGCTGATATCGAAGAAATGACTGCCTATGTTCTCCTCAAGGATTCTGATGGATTCCTGCCTCACATTGAGGTCTTTTATCCATTTTGAGTTTATCTTTGGGTATGGTGTAAGAGAATGGTCGAGTTTCATTCTTCTACATATAGCTGTCCAGTTTTCCCAGCACCATTTATTGAAGAGACTGTGTTTTTTCCACTGTACATTTTTTCCTGTTTTGTCGAAGATTAACTGACCATAGAGTTGAGGGTCCATATTTGAGCTCTCTACTCTGTTCCACTGGTCTATGTGTCTGTTTTTATGCCAGTACCATGCTGTCTTGGTGATCACAGCTTTGGAACTCAAACACCTGGAAGCTAAAGACCTACTTGCTTAAGATCGCTTGGATCAACCAGGAGATCAAAGAAGAACTGAAACAATTCATGGAAACCAATGAGAATGAAGACACTTCGGTCCAAAACCTCTGGGATACAGCAAAGGCGGTTCTAAGGGAGAAATACATAGTCATCCAAGCCTCCCTCAAAAAAATTGAAAAATCCAGAACTCACCAGCTGTCTCTGCACATTAAAGAACTGGAGAATCAACAACAAATCAAACCAAACTAACTCCACACAAAAGAAGGGAAATAATCAAGATTAGAGCTGAGATCAATGAGGTAGAAACCAGATATACAGTAGAATGTATCAATGAAACTAGAAGCTGGTTTTTTGAAAGAATCAATAAGATTGATAAACCACTGGCCACACTAATACAAAAGAAAAGAGAGAAAGCCCAAATTAATGAAATTATGAATGAAAAGGGAGAGATCACAACTAACACCATGGAAGTAGAAACAATCATCAGAACTTATTATCAACAGTTATATGCCAATAAACTAAGCAACCTAAATGAAATGGATGCATTCCTGGAAAGCTATAAACTCCCAAAATTGAACCAGGAAGAAATCGACAACCTGAATAGACCAATATCTAGTAACGAGATTGAAGCAGTGATCAAAAACCTCCCGAAAAACAAGAGCCCAGGACCTGACGGATTCCCTGGGGAATTCTACCAAACTTTCAAAGAAGAAATAACACCTATTCTCCTGAAGCTGTTTCCAAAAATTGAAGCAGAAGGAAAACTTCCAGACTCTTTCTATGAAGCCAGCATTACCCTGATCCCCAAACAGGCAAAGACCCTACCAAAAAGGAGAACTTCAGACCAAGATCACTGATGAATATGGAGGCTAAGATTCTCAACAAGATCCTAGCAAACAGGATCCAACAGCACATTAAAAAGATTATCCACCATGACCAGGTGGGATTCATCTCTGGGCTACAAGGATGGTTCAACATTCGCAAATCAATCAATGTGATGGAACAAATGAAAAGAAAAGAGAGAAGAACCACATGGTCCTCTCAATTGATGCAGAAAAAGCATTTGACAAAATCCAGCATCCGTTCCTGATTAAAACGCCTCCAAGTATAGGGATAGAGGGAACATTCCTGAACTTCATCAAATCTATCTATGAAAAACCCACAGCAAATATCATCCTCAATGGGAAAAAGCTTGCAGCCTTCCCGTTGAGATCAGGAACACGACAAGGATGCCCACTCTCACCACTCTTGTTCAATATAGTATTAGAAGTCCTAGCAACAGCAATCAGACAACAAAGATAAATAAAATGTATCCAAATTGGCAATGAAGAAGTCAAATTCTCTCTCTTTGCAGATGACATGATTCTTTATATGGAAAACCCAAAAGACTCAACCCCCAAACTACTAGAACTCATACAGCAATTTTGCAACGTGGCAGGATACAAAGTCAATGTACAGAAATCAGTGGCTTTCTTATACACTAACAATGAAAATACAGAAAGGGAAATTAGAGAATCGATTCCATTTACTATAGCACCAAGAACCATAAGATAACCTGAGAATAAACCTAACCAAATTGGTAAAGGATCTGCACTCGAGGAACTACAGAACACTCATGAAAGAAAATGAAGAAGACACAAAAAGATGGAAGACCATTCCATGCTCTTGGATCGGAAGAATAAACATTGTTAAAATGTCTATACTGCCTAGAGCTATCTATACTTTTAATGCCATTCCAATCAAAATTCCACCGGTATTCTTCAAAGAGCTGGAGCAAATAATCCAAAAATTTGTATGGAACCTGAAGTGACCCCGAATCGCTAAGGAAATGTTGAAAACAAAAATAAAACTGGGGGCATTATGTTACCTGATTTCAAGCTTTACTACAAGGCTGTGATCACCGTGACAGCATGGTACTGGCTATTACAGCATTTTTTAAAGTATTGTGTTATGTTAGTCACCATACAGTACATCATTAGTTTTTTTCCTCTGTATAATTTTTCCTGCTTTATTGAAGATTATTTGACCACAAAGTTGAGGGTTCATATCTGGGGTCTCTACTCTGTTCCCCTGGTCTATGTGCCTGTTTTTGTGCCAGTACCATGCTGTGTTGTTGATCACAGTTGTGTGGTAAAGCTTGAAATCAGGTATCATGATGTCCCTCCCCCCAGTTTTGTTTTTCTTTTACAACATTTCCTTAGCAATTTGGGGTGTTTTCTGGTTCTGTACAAATTTTAGGATTGTTTGCTCCAGCTCTTTGAAAAATGCTGCTGGAATTTTGTTCAGAATGGCATTGAAAGTATAGATTACTCTAGGCAGTATAGACATTTTATCAGTGTTTATTCTTCTGATCCATGAGCATGAAATGGTATTCCATGTTTTTTGTGTTTTCAATTTCTTTCATAAGTGTTCTGTAGTTCCTCGAGTACAGATCTTTACGTCTTTGGTTAGGTTTATTCCCAGGTGTCTTATGGTTCTTGGTGCTATAGTAAATGGAATTGATTCTCTAATTTCTCTTTCTGTATTTTCATTGTTAATGTATAAGGAAGAGACTGATTACAGTACATTGAATTTGTATCCTGCCACAATACTGAACTGTTTTATGAGTTCTAGTAGTTTGGGGGTGGATCCTTTTGGTTTTTCCATATAAAGTATCATGTCATTTGTGAAGAGAGTTTGGCTTCTTCTTTGCTCATTTGAATACTTTCTATTTCTCTTTGTTGTCTGATTGCTGTTGGTAGGACTTCTAATACTATGTTGAACAACATAGTGAGAGTGGGCATCCTTGTCTTGTTCCTGATCTCAAAGGGAAGACTGTCAGCTTTTCCACATTGAGGATGATATTTACTGTGGGTTTTTCATAGATAGAATTCATGAAGTGTAGGAATGTTCCCTCTATCCTATAGTTTGAACGTTCTAACAAGGAATGGATGCTGTATCTTGTCAAATGCTTTTCTGCATCAATGGAGAGGACCATGTGGTTCTTCTCTCTTCTCTTATTGTTTTGTTCTATCACATTGATTGATTTGTGAGTGTTGAACCACGCTTGCATCACAGGGATAATTCCCACCTGGTCATGCTTGATAATTTTTTTTTAAGATTTTATTTATTTATTTATTTATTTGAGAAAGAGAGAATGAGAGAGAGCATGAGAGGAGAGAGGTGAGTGGGAGAAGCAGACCTCCTGCTGAGCAAGGAGCGTAATGTGGGACTTGATCCCAGGACTCCAGGATAATGACCTGAGCCGAAGGCAGTTGCTTAACTAACTGTGCCACCTAGTTGCCCTGATAATCTTTTTAATGTACTGTTGGATCCTATCAGTTAGGGTCTTGTTGAGAATCTTAGCATCCATATTCATCAGTGATATTTGTCTGAAATTCTCCTTTTTGGTGGGGTCTTTGTCTGGTTTGGGGATCAGTGTCATGCTGGCTTCATAGAAAGAGTCTGGAAGTTTTCTTCTGTTTCAGTTTTTTAAACAGCTTCATAAGAATGGGTAATATTTCTTCTTTGAAATTTTGGTACAACTCCCCAGGGAATTTGTCAGGTCCTGGTCTCTGTTTTTTGGGAAATTTTTGATCACTACTTCAATCTCGTTACTAGGTATTGTTCTATTAAGGTTGTTAATTTCTTCCTGATTCAGTTTTGGAAGTTTATACATTTTCAGGAATGCATCCATTTCATCTAGGTTGCTTAATTTATTGGTATATAACCATCAATAATAATTTCTGATGATTATTTCTACTTCCTTGGTGTTGGTGTTGTTCTTTGCAACTTGTGTCTTCCTTAATATCCATCACCAGGCTCACACATTTCCCCACCCTCCTGCCTTCTACAACCCTCAGTTTGTTTTCCTGAGTCCATAGACCATTGTGATTCATCTCCCTCTCTGATTTACCCCCCTTTATTTTCCCCTCTATTCTCCTAATGTCCTCCATGCTATTCTTTATGTTACACAAATAAGTGAAACCATATGATAATTGGCTTTCTCTGTTTGACTTATTTAACGCAACATAATCTCCTCCAGTCCCATCCATGTTGATACTAAAGTTGGGTATTCATCCTTTCTGATGGCTGAGTAATACTCCATTGAATAAATGGACCTCATATTCTTTATTCATTCGTCTTTTGAAGGGCATCTTGTCTCTTTCCACATTTTGGCTATTGTGGACATTGCTGCTATGAACATTGAAGTACATATGGCCCTCCTTTTCACTACATCTGTATCTTTGTGCTAAATACCCACTAGTACAATTGCTGGGTGATAGGGTAGCTATATTTTTTACTTTTTGAGGAACCTCTACTCAGTTTTCTGAAGTGGCTGCACCAACTTACGTTCCCAACAGCAGTGTAAGATGGCTCCCCTTTTCCATAACTTCTCCAACATTTGCTGTTTCTTACTTTGTCAATTTTTGCCACATAATTGTCTTTTCATTTCTCTGTGCATTTTTAAAAGTCTTTCATCAATGTCAGTCATTTTTAATATACATTATTTTACCTCTTTAATGAGCTTTAAACCTTATTATTTTATTTATGATGCAAGTGTAAAAGGAATAATTTTGTTAATTTCATTTTTAGAGAGTTTCTTATTAGTATATGGAAGCATTGCCCTATTTTGAATGTTTGTTTTGTACCCTGAAGTTTCATTGAAAGCATTAATTAGTTCTACATTTTTTTTGAGTTTGTGGGGTTTGACTATATTTAAGATCATGTCAGATGGAAACATTTTTTTATACTTTTCTATTGATTTTAATATTTTTTTTTAATTGCCCAATTTCTCTACAGAGGTTTTCCAGGTGAAGGCCAGAAAGTTATCCCTTCTTTTCTTCTGGGTTTTTGGTGTAATACCTCAGTGGACATAGGACAGGTATAAGGGGAAAATAAAATTCAGTTTGCATATGCATGAGCTACCGAAAATACGTCAACAGAGAATGATCAAAGTAGGTAGCACTTGTGCCTCTTAGACAACAAAGCATTGGATTTGTGAAGATTTGATGCCAAGATACAGGTTTGGGTTAGTAAGTAGTGAAGAACTAACAAGACTTGTTTGTACAGTGTTCTGGGTCCTATGTTTCCTATTCTGTGGCTGAGGATGGTTCTCACCTCCTGGTGTAGGGAAGGGAACTTTCCCACAGATTTGTTTCCTGCTGTTATGGATAAAGCAAGCTCAGTCTCTCTGACCATCTCAAGTGACTTTCATTCACAATAACCCAGGGACCAGATGACATACTGGGATTGCACATTTTACTCTCATTTATGATACCATGTTGAATCCTTCTGGTATGAATGAGCATCCTTGTCTGGCTTCTCATGTGACAGGAGAGGCTTCACGTTTTCACTGTTGAATATGGTGTCAGGTGTATTAGGCTTTTCATATATGGCCATGATTATGTGGAGTAATTTCCTTCTGTTCCTCAATTGTTGAAATTCTTAAATGATAAATATGTGTTGATTTATTCAAACGGTTTTAGGCATCAATGGAGAGGATGATGTAGATTCAATCCTTCATGCTGTTGATGCTATTTGTCCCATTTACTGATCTGTGTATGTTGAAGGACCCTTGCATCTGAGGGATGATTCACACTAGGTCATTATGTACAATCATTTCAGTGTGCGTTTGTGTTCAGTTGGCCAGGATTTTTGCAGGTATTTTCATGCGAGATATTAACCTGAAGGTTCCATTCCTGTGGGGTCCTTACCTGGCCTTTGTGTGCAGTAATGCTGGTGTCATACAAGGAATTTGAGCATGTTCCTTTCTCATCGGTTTCTTAGAAGTGATTGAAATGTATTGGCCTTAATTCTTCTTTATTTACTTTTTGTGTTTTCTTTAAAGTTTTATTTATTTTTAAAATTTCTTTTCAGTGTTCTAAGATTCATTGTGCACTACACCCAGTGCTCCATGCAATAAGTGCCCTCCATAATATCCACAACCAGGCTCACCCAACTTCCCACCCTCGCCCCTCGAGTTTGTTTCTCAGAGTCCACAGTCTCTCATGTTCATTCCCCCTCCAATTTCCCCAACTCCCTTCTCCTTTCCATCTCCCCATGTCCTATATGTTATTCCCTATGCTCCACAAATAAGCAACACCATATGATTATTGACTCTCCCTGCTTGAATTATTTCACTTAACATAACACCGAAATAGATAAAAGACCTCAACATAAGACAGGAATCCATCTGAAACCAGAGAAGAACATCTCTTAGATATCAGTCACAGCAACTTCCTTCAAGATATGTCTCCCAAGGCAAAGGAAACAAAAGTGAAAATGAACTTTTGGGACTTCATCACGATCAAAAGCTTCTGTAGAGCAAGGAAAGAGTCAACAAAAGAATGAGGCATCCCAAGGAATGGGATAAGATATTTGCAAATGACAGTACAGAGAAAGGGCTGATTTCCAAGATCTATAAAGAACCCCTCAAACTCAGCACTCAAAAAACAGATAATGAAGTAAAAAAAAATAAAGGGCAGAAGACATGAGCAGACACTTCTCCAATGAAGACATACAAATGGCTCACAGACCCAAGGAAAAATGTTCATCATAATTAGCCATCAGGGAGATTCCATTCAAAACCACATTGAGATACCACCTTACACTAGTTAAAATGGCCAAAATTAATAAGACAGTAAACAAGTGTTGGAGAGGTTGTGGAGAAAGGAGAATGCAAATTGGTGCAGCCACTTTGGAAAACAGTGTGGAGATTCCTTAAGAAATTAAAAATAGAGCTTCCCTATGATCCTGTAATTGCACTTCTGGATATTTACCCCAAAGGTACAGATGTAGTGAAAAGAAGGGCCATCTGTACCCCAATGTTGATAGCAGTAATGGCCACAATTGTCAAACTGTGAAAGAGCCAAGATGCCCTTCAATAGATGAATGGATAGAGAAGATATAGACCATATATACAGTGGAATATTATGCCTCCATCAGAAAGGACAAATACTCGACAATTGATTCCATTTGTACTGGACTGGAGGAGATTATGTTGAATGAAATAAGTCAAGCAGAGAGAGTCAATTATCATATGGTTTCACTTACTTGTGAAGAATAAGGAATAACATGGAGGGCATTAGGAGAAGGAAAGAAAAGTTAATTGGGGAAGATCAGAGGGGGAGACAAACCATGAGAGACTGTGGACCCTGAGAAACAACCTAAAGATTTTGGAGTGGAGGGGAGTAGTGGAATAGGTGAACCTGGTGGTGGGTATTGAGGAGGGCATGTATTGCATGTAGCACTGGTTGTAGTGCATAAACAATGAATCTTGGAACACTGAAAAAATAAAATTAAATTGTAAAAAAAGTCCTTCTTTTGAGAAAGGGGTGCATGATGACAGCCGAGTAGAGGATCTCATTTTAGCCAATCACTCGATTTAGCTCAATGTCTATCAAACCATTCTGATCACACATGAAGTCAACCTCAGATGGAAGAATTATCTGGATTTCTACAACAAGCAAAATGAAGATTTTTGTGAGGTTGGAGGTGCAAAAAAGAGACACTTTGGGGGAAATATCAGGAAAGAAAAAAGGTGACAGGAGGGAGCCTCCATAAGCCAGCCAAAGGAAAGTGATATAACATCAGAACAAAAAATCTGAGCTGTTAGAAAACTGCTCAAGCGAGAGTCATCCATTGCTGAAAAGGGCACAGGGGATGAATAGGACAGAATTCTAGGTGAATCACTATGGTCTCAGATCACAAGAGAATCAGAAGGAATGAGGGAACCTGAACCAGAGTGCCCAAGCAGTGGCACAGGGAGACTGGTTATGATCAGCAAGCCCAGAAAGGACTCTCAGCTCCAGTCACAATAAAGTGGAAGCCAGACCAGTTGGGCGACTGCTGTCTGCCTGCCCATGTTGAAAAGGACTAGAAGGTGCCGGCTGTTTAACATCCCAGGGGAGATATAAAATGGCTTGCAACCAAACAGGGTAAGAGTTCTCAGGGTGATGTGGCCCATGAAATGACACTGTAAGGGACACAGCTGTGAACTGGGAGCCATGGAAGAGGGTGCATGTGCGAGCCCATGGCCAATCAAAATTGCAAATTCACAAAGCACAGAGATGCTCATGGATCCCCATAATTCACCCTGGAGAGGTGCAACAGGGCGGGGGGTGGGTGTAGGGCATGGGGAATCCACAGGATTCGGTGGTTTAGTACACAAAATGGCTACATCCACAACTGGGCAATAGCTCTCAGAACGATGTGACCCCTGACAGGACACTAGGGTGGCACCCAACATGACCTGGGAGGTGCAGAAGGGGGTGTACTCACAAGACCACAGCCACTAACGATTGCAAAGTCAGCACAGATACACTTATGGGTCCCTGGAACTTTCCCCAGAGGGTTGCAGTGGGCATTAATGGAGCAAGACTGTGGAGTTTTTTACACAAAATGGAGATGGTTTGACCTGGAGGGTTTACTGAACAAGGGGGACTGGGACATTGAGGCACTGAGACAGAGATTCCTGCAGGGCCATATTTACTTTGACCCTCTAAAGAGAGGCAGAAAGCCACCAGGGGTAAAAAGCTGCACACAGGGTCAGGTCACATTAAGCTGATGCCTGTGATAAACCTGGGGCATCTCCACCCAGGCAATGATGCCTGGAGAGAGAAAGAGGACTAGAAGATATATTTCAGCAAATCATAACTGAGAACATCCCTAATCCACAAAGCAAGATTTGTGTCCTAGAGGCAGAGAAGACTCTTCCCAACATCAAGGAGAATAGACCAATGCCTCGTCATGTTATAGTAAAACTCTCAGATTGTAGAACCAAGGAAACCATCTTATCAGCAGTTAGGGGGAAGCGATTCCTTACATACAGAAGGAGGAACATCAATTAATGTCAGACCTTTCCACAGAGACCTGGAAAGCCAGAAAGGGCGGGCAAGACATATTCAGGATACAAAATGAGAAGAACATGAAACAAAGGAGACTTTATTCAGGAAGGCTGTCATTCAGAACAGATGGAGAGATAAAGAGCTTCCAGGACTGGCAGAAACTGAAAGAATGGTTTCTCAAACTCACCACTCAAAAAGCTAGTAACACAGTCAAAAAATGGGCAGAAGACATGGGCAGAGACTTCTACAAAAAGAAAAGACATACAAAGGGCTAACAGACAAAAGGAAAAAATGCTCAAAATCACTAGCCATCAGAGAAATACAAATCAAAACCAAAATGACATACCACCTTACAATATGTAGAATGTCAAAAATTTACAAAACAGGAAATAACAAATGTTGATGGATATGACAATGTGGATAAAGGGACACAGTCTTACACTTTTGGTGGGAAGGGAAGCTGGTACAGCCACTCTGGAAAGCAATATTGCAGTTCCTCAAGATGATAAGAATAGAGTTACCCTAAGACCCAACAATTGCACTACTAGGCATTTACCCCAAAGGTACACATGGAGTGAAAGGAAGGGGCATGTGCACTGCAGTTTTCATAGCAGTGATGTCCGCAATAGCCGAACTATGGAAGGAGACAAGATACTCTTCAACAGATGAATGGATAAAGAAGATGTGGTATCTATATACAACTGAATATTTTATTCAGACATCAGAAATGATGAAACCTACCATTTGCATCGACATGGATGGAACTGGAGGGGATTATGTTAAGTGAAATATATCAAACAAAGAAAGACGATTATCACATGGTTTCACTCGTATGTGGAACATAATCAATAGCACAGAGGACCACAGGGGAAGAAAGGGAAATCTAAAGGGGGAGAAATCAGAGAGGAAGATAAACCATAGGAGACTATGGACGCTGAGACTCAATCTGGGAGTGTCAGAGCAGAGTACAGGAGCAGAAGGGATAACAGAGTGATGGGTATTGAGGAGGGCACATTCTGTCTTGAGTCCTGGGGGTTATCCTTAACTAATAAATTGCTGAACACTGCATCAAGGACTAATTATGTACTACACAGTGCCTAAATGAACATAATTAGGAAAAAAGAAATACTTTGCCTCCTGAATATGCAAATGATCCAAGATGCACTAGGTTAAGTATGGGAATACCTGTGTCCTGAAAGCATGACCCAAAAATACCTTCCCTTTTAGAAGCTCCTGAGAGCACAGCCCCTCACCATGGCCTGGAGCTAAGGTATACCCCAGATTCTACACTGAGGAGGGGACCAGGGCCAGGCAAGTATGACTTCTTCCCCACCTGTTCCATCGCCACAGGTGTACACTCCCTGATTCAGCTGATACAGTCTGGGGCTGAGGTAAGGAAGCCAGAGCATCCATGAAGGTCTCCTGCAAGGTATCTGTATACAAGTCCATTGACTACTATATGCAATGGGTTTGACAGACCCCTGGACAGAAGCTTGAGTGGATGGGGTGAATTGTCCAAGAAGATAGTGACACAAGGTATGTACAGAAGTTCCAGGCAGAGTCATCCTGATGATAGACACATCTGCTAACACAGCCTACATGGAGCTGAGAAGTTGGAGGACTGAGGACATGGCCATCTATCATTTCAGGAGACACACGTGTGAGAACCCACATCATATGTGTGTCAGAAACCTTGAGAAGGGTGCAGCCATGCAGGGCTGAGGAGGTGACAGGGACAATGGTTCACCTGTCTTCCTCCTATCAACGTGTCAGGAAACTGTGACATAGAATAATGCTCTCATGTGCACCTGACTCTTTATAGAAAGTTTGAAGACTCCAGATACACTTGAAAAAAGACAGAATAAAGACTTTGCGTGAAAGAACCTATTTATTGTTTTTTGCAGAAGGGATATTTGCAACCTCTATGTGGACAGAGGGGATGTCCATTGAGACATCATCTGGGAAAGGTAGGAGGTGTCAGGTTGCAGAGTCTGGGACTGTAGATCTGCTCCTAACAAATTCTGAACTTCTACCCCTATTATTAAAATGTGACCATGTGTATGGGGAAAAGGAAGGACATGAAGACCATGGATGAATATCTATGTCCCAGTCTCCATTTGAGCATCACACACATCGCATTCTGGTACAAGAGTCATGAAATCATGGTCACAAGTCATGGGCTGACAGGTATGCCAGGTTCATGCTGACTCTAGGTCAACACATCATCCTTGCTGTTCCCCCTCCAGTGCTGAGTTCCTGTGGATCTCCTTCCCGCGCACCACAATCTGTGAGTGTCCCTGTCTCTGGGGCAGTTCCACACAGCAGGATCACCATGAGGATACCTGCAAAGATGTGACACTCATGTCCCAGCCTGTTGTATTTCCTGTGACCGCTGTGTCCAGGCACCACACACAGGACTCCTATCTACACATGTTTATTCTCCTACCATCTGGAGGTCTACATGAAATCAGCCCCAGTAGGCGGCAGTCATAGTCCTGGTGGGGCTATACCCCTGCATAACCTCTGGGGTGAGTCTTTTCCTCCTGCTTTCCAGAGCTGCACCCCTTTCATTTTCAGACTCATGACTCCTCCCTCCACCTTCATAGTGAAAAGACCATTGAGCACCAATTGTCACACGACTCACTTCTACTGGGTCTTAACCTCCCTCTGCTGCATCTCATAAAAGCATTTGACATTACATTATGAGTCATCCAGATGCTCCATAAAATATAGTTCAGATGACTCCTGCACAGGACCTGGGTCTGGGCTTCTCCTGGACCCCACACTTGCAGCACTAAGAAGTGTAGGGAGACAATGTTTCCTGCCAGCCTCTGAGTTTCCTCTCCAGTCCTCGCTGTTCAGGGCAAAGTCTTCCATTCCCTTCTGTGAGAACAGCCCTGTCTCCTGTTAGTGGTGCATGCTGGTGTGGGGTTATATCAGTTTTATAAACCTTCAATATCCCCAGGCTTCTTGCATAGGGACAACAATCACCCATATGATGCAGGCTGTCTCATGGGCTCCAGCACATGAGACGGCAGAACAAAAATAAAGTGAAAATAGGCCTTTAGTTGAACTCTAGCTGATATTGGAACAGCATTAGGGGATAATAAAGTAAGAAGAATACTAGAGATAGAGATCAGAGCTTCTCTTGCACGGAAGAAGAAATATTAAACTCCTAAACATGCAAGAGTAACTTACATCATGAAATGATAAAACATCTTAAATGTGTTCTCATGGAGTGTCAGACACTAGCTTGTGTTAAATGAATTTTCAGGGTCTCACCTCGGAGCTGTGAAGGAAACATCTTGTTCAAGGACTCAGGTGAGTGCAGAAAGCTACAGATCACCGAGACATATAGAAAGCACAACACCTGGGAATGAAAATATCTATGACTGACACCAGAAGCACATGTATTCAACCTGATGAATAAACTGGGGGAAAAGACACAGAAATGCATCTGTCATAAAATTTCAAGTTCAAATTTGAGCATGAGAACAGAATTGTTTGCAGCTTATGAAAACTACATTGTGAAAAGGAATTAACAGAGTGTATAAATTTAAAAGCAAAATAAAAAACACCAAGTTACCAGAGACCATTTAGGGAACAAGCTGACACTCAGAAAGGCCAGGAAAATAATGAAGACTTTTCAACAGATTGAAAATCAAGAAACTATTCACAGGCAGCCAATAAACATGAAATTCAAAAGTTATAGTTAAAAGACCAGGATGCATAAAAATAAATATTATAAATAGACTTAGTGAAAATCAAATACTTTTTTCTGCTACTTAATAATCACAATGAGGAGGGCAAGTTAAAATCTAAGGGACAATGTGCACAAATTGCATAACCAACAAAAGACCTGCATCCTGAATATGCTAAGAACACTGAGAACACAATGTAAATAAGGCATTAACTATCTGTAAGATAGGCAGAGCCTTGTGCGGACATCTGATCCAGGAGGGTATAGAGATGTTAGGTAAGCACAGGAGAGGTCACGCCCTACCATGGATGGTCAGGGAAATTCAAGTCAAACAACAATGAGATCCCCTACACATTCATCACAATGGCTCAGGTATGAAGCAAGCACTGACCATACCATCCTTCTGAGCATGTATTATACCTCAGGCCTCACAACTTGTAAGAGGGAACGAACAATAAAAAAGCAGCCGTGGGAAAAAAAAAACAAAAAACAAAAAACAAAACAAACAAACAAAAAAAAAACATTTGGCTTTTTTTACAATGTTAGAGATGGATACTGGTAACGTGTGACCTGGAAATCCCACCCATGAATGTTTGCTACAGAAAAATGAAACCCCATGTTCACATAAAAATGGCATATAAGTATTTACAGCATCTTTATTTGTGTTAGAAGTTAAGAATAATAATAAGAAAAATTAGAATTTATTATTAAATTAATTATTAAATAAATTTTTTAAAGTAATTTAAAAAAGTGTTTCTAAATTAAAGGAATAATCCAAGTAGAAAATATCCATCAATGGAATATATTTTACAATAAGAAGTCACACTACTGATGCACACATCAGCCCAGGGGAACCTCAGGACGTGATGTCGAGTGAAGGTCAGCACTCTCAAAGAGGACATAGGCCATGTAGCCTGTGGCATTCACACAGGGAGCCCACGGTGACAGTGGTTTGGTTGGGATTTGTTTACCTCTTGCTTTCCCCTACCCAGATGATGAGCTACCCTGCCTCAGGCATCATGCTGTCCCACCATCAAAAATGTCTTCATGTAGGAGTCTGCACAAATTGAACCAACCCACCTCAGGCTTCTCAGAATGGAGAGTTGCTGAGCCCAGAGTCTGACATGTGTTCTGACAGCACCTGTCCCTCCAGTGTCTCTGTCTCTGCCTCTCTCCTGCAGGTGTGCAGGAATAGATTAGGACACTTACACTGAGTCCATCCGTCCCCTGCTGCTGACTCTCCCCACAACCTGAGGTCTAGACCTTCCTCACACACAGGTAGAAATGGATTGACTTGTACAAGAACAGATTTGGAACTGTTTAGTGGGTTGTGTTCACCATGCCGGTTTCCATAGCAATGACAATATATGGTACTCCCATCCAGAGCATTCCAGGGGTCCCTCTCACCAAATTCTCAGTGGAGGTCCATTCTCACTTGGGGTCCATTCTCATTTTGTTTACTTTGTTATTTTCATAGTCTTGGTAAAAGTGTGGGTTGATAACTCAGTGGTTTGGGGTTTGATCTCTCTGATGATTAGTGTTGTTGAATATTGATGAACTTATGTATTCTCTTTGTAAGATTTTATTCATATATTTGGGAGACAATGATTGCACATGTAAGGGGAGCGAAAGAAGGAGAGGGAGAAGCCCATTCTTAGCTGGTCACAAATCCTGATGTTGGTCTTGATCCCAGATCATGACCTAACATGAAATCATATGCTTAATCAATGAAGTCAACCAGAGCCCTTATTTGTCTTCTATAGAGAAATGGATATAGAAGGCCACCTGGGCCCATTTTTTTAATGCTTTGATTTATTTATTTATTTAGAGAGAAAGAGAAAGTGAGTGGAGGAGCAAAAGGAGACAGAAAGAAAACATATCAAACATATTCTCAGGGGGCACAGAGCCTAACATGGGGCTTCATAGCAGGATCCCGGATCATGACCTGAGCAGAAATCAAGAGTTGGACACTTAACCAACTGAGCTATCCTGGCACCCCATCCTGGGCCCAAATGTTAATCAGGGATTTCTTTATTGTTATTATTGTATTTGTCAAACTTACTATTCAAGTTAAGGAGTCCTTTCTATACTTTGGGTATTAACCCATTCTCAATATATGGTTGAACACACTGTCTCCCATTGCACAGTCTGATTTCCTGCTCTGGAACATTTGCTTTGCAACCTTGGTGTTTTGATGGAGATCCACCTCCATTAAAGAGGGCATGTGATGTGACGAGCACAGGGTGCTAAAAGCAATGATGAATCATTGAACGCTACATCAGAAAATAATGATGTACTATATGTTGGTTAATTGAATTTGAATTAAAAAATAAAATAAAATAGTTAATAAAAAATAAAATAAAGAAAATAAAATAAAACCTTCTGCTTTCAAAACCAAGAAGGAAAGAAAAAGAAAGAAAGAAAGAAAGAAAGAAAGAAAGAAAGAAAGAAAACATTCCAGAGGAGGAAATAATGTACAGTGGAAAAAAAAAAAAACAGTCTCTTCAATAAATCGTGCTGGGAAAATTGGACAGCTATATGTAGAAGAATGATTCTTGACATTCTCTTATATAATTCACAAAGATAAACTTGAAATGGATAAAAGACCTCCACATGAGTCAGGAATCCACCAGAATCCTAGAGGAGACAATAGGCAGTAACCCCTCTTTCATCAGCCACAGCAATTTCTTTCAAGATATGTCTCCAAAGGCAAAGGAAACAAAACCAAAAATGAACTTTTGGGACTTCATCAAAATAAAAACGTTTTGCACAGCAAAGGAAACCGTCAAGGAAGCAAAGAAGCTACCCACGGAATGGGAGAAGTGAATCACAAATGACAATACAGGCAAAGGGTTGATATCCAAGATCTATAAAGAACTCCTCAAAGTCAACACACAAAACAGATAATAATATCAAAAAATGGGCAGAAGACATGAACAGACACTTCTCCAATGAAGACATACAAATGGCTATCAGACACATGAAGAAATTTTCATCCTCATTAGCACCAGGGAGATTCAAATCAAAACCACATTGAGGTACCACCTTCCACCAGTTAGAATGGCCAAAATTAGCAAGACAGGAAACAACGTGTGTTGGAGAGGATGTGCAGAAAAGGGGAACCCTCTTCCACTGTTGGTGATAATGCAGGTTGGTGCAGCCACTTTGGAGTGGCTTAAGTGTGTAGATTATTTGGTGTGTGGATTATTTGAATACCTTTTATTTATTTTTTGTTGCTGTTGCCTGATTGCTGTTGCTAAGATTTCTTTTTGTTTTTATTTCTTTTCAGCGCACCAGAATTCATTGTTTATGCACCACACCCAGTGCTCCATGCAATACGTGCTCTCTGTAATACAAACCACCTGGCTCCCCCAACCTCCCACCCCCCGCCCCTTCAAAAGCCTCAGACTGTTTTTCAGAGTCCATAGTCTCTCATGGTTCATCTCCCCTTCCAATTTCTCTCAACTCCCTTCTCCTCTCCATCTCCCTATGACTTCCATGTTATTTGTTATGCTCCACAAATAAGTGAAACCATATGATAATTGACTCTCTCTGCTTGACTTATTTCACTCAGCATAATGTTGAACAAGAGTGGTGAGCGTAGGCATCCTTGTTATGGTCTTGTTCTCAAAGGGAAGGTTGCCAGCTTTTCCCCATTGAGAATAATATTCCCTGTGAGTTTCATTGATAGATTTTATGATGTTGAGGAAAGTTCCCTCTATCCCTATACTTTGAAACTTTAAAATTAACAAGACAGTAAAAAACAGGTGTTGGAGAGGATTTTGAGTAGGGAGAACCCTCTCACACTGTTTTCAGGATGCAATCTGGTGCAGCCACTTTGGTAAACAGTGTGGAATCTCCTTAAGAAATTAAAAATAGAGCTTCCCTATGACCCTGCAATTGCATGACTGGATATTTACCCCCAAAGATACAGATGTAGTGAAAAGAGGGGCCATCTGTACCCCAATGCTCATAACAGCAATGGCCACAATCACCAAACTGTGGAAAGAACCAAGATGCCTTCAAAGGACGAGTGGATAAGGAAGATGTGGTCCATATACACTATGAAGTATTATGTCTCCATCAGAAAGGATGAATATGTGGCTTTTGTATCAACATGGATGGGACTGGAGGAGATGATGGTGAGTGAGATCAGTCAAGCAGAGAGAGTCAGTTATCATGTGGTTTCACTTACTTGTGAAGCATTAGAAATAACACAGATGACATTAGGAGAAGGAAAAGAACAGTGAATTTGGGTAAATCCAATGGGGAGATGAACCATGAGAGATTATGGCCCCTGAGAAACAAACTAAGTGTTTTGGAAGCAAGGGGGTGCGGGGATGGATGAGCCTGGTGGTCAGTATTAAGGAGGGCATGCATTGTATGGAGCACTGGATGTGGAGCATAAACAATGAATCTTGGAACTTTGAAAAAATTTAAAATTTAAAAAAAGTTTTATATTCACTTGGGTGTGTATGTGTGTCTCTGTGTGTATGTGTGTGACCTTCAAACTCTGTATCCACACAACATCCTGGAGCAGGTTTCCAATTCTTTCCCACATTGTCATTAACATTGATACTGTGAGTATAGTTCAAGAATGAGACTCTACCAGGGCTGTTAATTCTCTTGCTTTGCATTGTTGATGCCTCTGTAGGCTCATATCCAGCACGCACTTTACACTGGTTTTGACAAGCTTTCACACTGGGCTACATGGTCCTATAATGAACAGGGAGTGTAGCTGGGACTCCTGTAATGTTCAGATGAAATGTATGGAGATATTTGTAATCCATTGGTATTTAGAGACAGGAACAAGAAAGTGTAAGTGACACTGTCATTGTGCTTGTTCATATATTTGTTGTCCCAAATTTCTAAATCAGAGACTGAAGAGGAAGCCCAGAATCATGTGTCCAGAGAGGCTCCCTTGGTAAAAAAGCTTGAAGGCATGAATGCCAAAGACCCTGATAGGAAACCTGCCCATATCCTCCAGCTGTGCCTGCTCCTTGGGCTTAAAGAGAGAACTGGTGAGTGGTGGGGACCCCCTGGAGGTCCAGATCCTGTCCTACAGTGAGGTTTGTGTCTGGGCTCACACTGAGCGCCCCTCACTGCATCTGTTGCACAATAAAACACGGCTGTGTCCTCGGTTCTCAGGCTGTTCATCTGCAGATACAGCATGTTCTTGCCATTGTCTCTGGAGATGGTGAATTGGCCCTTCACGGAGTCTGCATAGTATGTGCTACTTCCATCATTGCTAATACTTGTGACCCACTGCAGCCCCTTTCCTGGAGCCTGGCGGACCCAACTCATAAAGTAGCTGCTGAAGTTGAATCCAAAGGCTGCACAAGAGAGTCTCAGGGATCCTCCAGGCTTCACCAGGTCTCCCCCAGACTCCACCAGCTGCACCTCACACTGGACACAAGCAGACACAAGACATCCTGATCAGAAAACTGTCACACACCCACTCTTTCGATCATATCCATTCTCATACTTGAGGTCACTTATTCTCTGTAGACTGCCTTTTAAAAGAGCAACAAGGAAAACCCAGCCAAGCACAAACTCCAGGGCGAATTTTCTCTATTCTATCCTGATTAGTGAATGGGAACACCTGGAAATGCCGTGGCTGGGTCGCCTTTCCCAGCTGCTGAGCCCGGACAGGGCTGTTTAAATCAGCAGAGGGAGGGCCCCATTTGCTTGTCCTCTGACTATATATCCAGCTTGGGATCTAAGCTGATGGAGAGGGCTGTGACAAGAGCAGGTGTGACTGCTGTGACTTTGAGGCATTGACAGGATTTGGGAAAAAAACGTTTTTATTTGTTATATGATTTTCCAGAGTACACACTTTGCTTCCTGTGCTCTTTTTACACATTCACCCACATCTTGGGGTGTTCATTTCATGTTATACCATAAAGAGTTTTGAACGTACACCCAGAATTAGAGAGGTTGTGTGAGGTGTGAGCCCCAGGAATTGGCCTGGGCTCCTCCCCCCCAGACCTGCTGTCCTCTGAATCACCTGCAGGACAGAGTGGGCAGGTTCATGAGGAAGGTAGAATCCCTGCTGTGATGGGGAGAAGATGATTTTGCTTCTTTTGGATTTTCTCTAAAAATAGAGAGAAATAATGTTTGTGCAGTTCTATTTTCTTTTTTTTTAAATCATTTTTAAATTTATTTTCACCATAACAGTATTCATTGTTTTTGTACCACACCCAGTGCTCCATGCAGTCCGTGCCCTCCCCAATACCCACCACCTGGTTCCCCCAACCTCCCACCCCCCCACCTCTTCAAACCCTTCAGATTGTTTTTCAGAGTCCATAGTCTCTCATTGTTCACCTCCCCTTCCAATTTCCCCCAACTCCCTTCTCCTAACTCCCCATGTCCTCCATGCTATTTGTTATGCTCCACAAATAAGTGAAACCATATGATAATTGACTCTCTCTGCTTGACTTATTTCACTCAGCATAATCTCTTCCAGTTCTATTTTCAAGTCTCTAATCTATCCTTATCTCTACGTTCCTCCCAAGTAATCTCTGGGATTATCTGCAATAGCTGTGATGCATGTACTTGATACAGGATGACTGCACACGAGTAGAGAGTGTGATACGGTGAACCCTGCAGTCAGAATCAGCATTACCTGAGAAAGCAAATCAATTTCCCACAAAATTTCCTGCATTATATTTGCAATTCTTCCTTCCTCATTCCTTCTTTACTCTGTCCCCACATTACTACTGATCTTCATGTTACCTTACACTGGCTTTAGTTTTCTAGAATATATAATTTTGTATTTGTATTTGGTGTACCTTTATTTCTAGGGCTTCTATTTCTCAGTCAACTACTTGACAATGCCACGATATTCATTATTTTCTTATGATGTACAGCTTTCCAAAGATGACATAGAGCACAATATGACCACTTTTAAAAAATATTCTTTTCAGTGTTCCAGAATTCATTGTTTATGCACTACACCCAGTGTTCCATGCAAAATTCCACAGGTATTCTTCAAAGAACTGGAGCAAATGATCCAAAAATTTGTTTGGAACCAGAAGAGACCCCAAATCGCTAAGGAAATGTTGAAAAACAAAAATAAAACTGGGGGCATCACGTTACCTGATTTCAAGCTTTACTACAAAGCTTTGATCACCAAGATAGCATGGTACTGGCATAAAAACAGACACATAGACCAGTGGAACAGAGTAGAGAGCCCAGATATGGACCCTCAACTCTATGGTCAGTTAATCTTCGACAAAACAGGAAAAAATATACAGTGGAAAAAAGACAGTCTCTTCAATAAGTGGTGCTGGAAAAACTGGGCAGCTATATGTAGAAGAATGAAACTCGACCATTCTCTTACACTGTCCACAAATATAAACTCAAAATGGATAAAAGACCTCAACGTGAGACAGGAATCCATCAGAATCCTAGAGGAGAACATAGGCAGTAATCTCTTCGATATCAGCCACAGCAACTTCTTTCAAGATATGTCTCCAAAGGTAAAGGAAACAAAAGCCAAAATAAACTTTTGGGACTTCATCAAAATCAAAAGCTTCTGCACAGCAAAGGAAACAGTCAAGAAAACAAAGAGGCAACCCACGGAATGGGAGAAGGTATTTGCAAATGACAGTACAGACAAAAGATTGATATCCAGGATCTATAAAGAACTCCTCAAACTCAACACACACAAAAGAGATAATCATATCAAAAAATGGGCAGAAGATATGAACAGACACTTCTCCAATGAAGACATACAAATGGCTATCAGACACATGAAAAAATGTTCATCATCACTAGCCATCAGGGAGATTCAAATTAAAACCACATTGAGATATCACCTTACACCAGTTAGAATGGCCAAAATTAGCAAGACAGGAAACAACATGTGTTGGAGGGGATGTGGAGAAAGGGGAACCATCTTACACTGTTGGTGGGAATGCAAGTTGGTGCAGCGTCTTTGGAGAACAGTGTGGAGATTCCTCAAGAAATTAAAAATAGAGCTTCCCTATGACCCTGCAATTGCACTACTGGGTATTTACCCCAAAGATACAGATGTAGTGAAAAGAAGGGCCCTCTGTACCCCAATGTTTATAGCAGCAATGGCCACGGTCGCCAAACTGTGGAAAGAACCAAGATGCCCTTCAACGGATGAATGGATAAGGAAGATGTAGTCCATATTCACTATGGAGTATTATGCCTCCATCAGAAAGGATGAATACCCAAGTTTTTTAGCAACATACCATCCTTAATACCCACCACCAGGCTAACCCAATCCCCACTGCCCTCCCCTCCAAAACCATCAATTTGTTTTTCAGAGGCCCCAGTCTCTCATGGCTCATCCTCCCCTCTGATTTCCCCCAACTCCCTTCTCCTCTCCATCTCCCCATGTCCCCAGTGTTATTCCTAATGCTTCAGAAATAAACAAAACCATATGATAATTGATGAATTGGGATACAGATGGCCCTTCTTCTAACTACATCTGTATATTTGGGATAAATATCACTAAACTACTAGAACTCATACAGCAATTCTGTAATGTGGCATGATATAAAATCAATGTACAGAAATCAGTTGCTTTCCTATACACTAACAATGAAAATGCAGAAAGGGAAATTAGAGAATCAATTCCATTTATTATAGCACCAAGAACTATAAGATACCCGGGAATAAACTTAACCAAAGAGGTAAAGGATCTGTACTTGAGAAACTACAGAACACTCATGAAAGAAATTGAAGAAGACACAAGAAAATGGAAAAGCATTCCATGTTCATAGATCAGAAGAATAAACATTGTTAAAATGTCTTTACTGCCATGAGCTACATGGCCTATGTTCTCTTTGAGAGTGCCGACCTTAACTCAGTGTCATGTCCTTGAGGTTCCCCTGGGTGGATGTGTGTATCACTAGTGTAACTTGTAGTCATAGAATAGTGTTCCATTGAAGGATGTCTTCTACTTGTGTTATTATTTTAAATATAGAAAGACTTTTGTGGAGTTCTTAGCCTCAAACATAAATAAAAATGTTATAAATATTCACATGCCATTTTTGTGTGAACATGGGATTTCGTTTTCCTTGAGCAAACACACATGGGTGGGATTTCCAGGTCACACATTACCTGTATCCATCTTTTTTCTAAAAAAGATTTTATTGGGGCGCCTGGGTTGCTCAGTGGGTTAAGCCTCTGCCTTCGACTCAGGTCATGATCTCAGGGTCCAGGGATTGAGCTCTGCATCAGGATCTCTGCTCAGAAGGGAGCCTGCTTCCTCCTCTCTCTCAGCCTGCCTCTCCGCTTACTTGTGATCTCTCTCTCTGTCAAATAAATAAATAAAATCTTTTAAAAAAAGGTTTTATTTATTTATTTGACAGACAGAGATCACAAGTAGGCAGAGAGGCAGGCAGAGAGAGAGGTGGAAGCAGTCTCCCTGCTGAGCAGAGAGCCCAATGCGGGGCTTGATCCCAGGACCCTGAGATCATGACCTGAGTCGAAGGCACAGGATTAACCCACTGAGCCATCCAGACACCCCCTGTATCCACTTTTAACTTCATAGGAAACAGCCAAATATTTTTCGAGAGCTGCTCTTTCATGGTTCATTCCAACTTGCAAGGTTTGAGGCCCCAGGTGTGATACATGCTCACCAAGATGGTATGGTCAGTGCCTCCTTCACACCTGAGCCACTGTAATTAGTGCAGAGGGCATCTCATTGTGGGCTTCTCTTGCATTTTCCTGACAATCCATGGTGAGAAGTGTCCTCTCCTGCACTTACCTAACATCTCTATACCATCCTGGATGCAATGTCTACACAAGGCCATACCTGTTTTATAGATGGTGGTTGCCTATCTTTCAATTGTATTTCCAGAGTTCTTAGTACATTCTGGATGCAAGTCCTTTGCTGGTTATCCAATTTTTGCATATTGTCCCTTAACTCATAACTTGTCTTTCTTTATATTGATTGTCATGTAGGCAGAAAAAGATATTTGATTTTTACAAAGTCTACTTATAATATGTGTTTTTATAGATCTGGTCTTTTAACTATAACTTTTTGTTTTCATGTATGTTGATTGCCTGTGAATAGTGTCTTGATATACATACATTGACAGAGTGATAGACATTGACATTGATATACATTGACAGAAAAGTCTTGTGTTTTTCTGGTCTCTCTCAGTTTTGTCTTGTTCTGTAATTGGTATTTGTAATTCATTGTTTTGTTGTTCCCTTTCAAACGTATAGAATCTGGCAATTCATTTTCATGATGTAGATATTATAAACTGTAGACAACTCTGTTCTCATGCTTAGACTTGAACTTGAGGTTTCAAGACAGATGCTGTGCTGTGTCTTTTCCCCCAGTTTGCTCATCAGATTGAAGAGATGTGCTTCTGGTGTCAATCAGAGATATTTACATTTCCAGGGACTGGAATTTCTATATAGCCTGTAGCTCTGGAGTTCTCTGCACTCAACTGAGACCTTGAAGCTAGATGTTTCCTACACAGCTCTCATGTGAGACACTGAAAATTTTTTTTCATCTCAGTGTCTAACACTCCATGATGAGAACACAGTTAGCTGTTTTGCCATTTCACAAAATGTTTTACTCTCACATGTGTGTCACTATGATTTATCTTTTTCTGTGCAAACCTAGCTCATATCTCTATCTCTAGAATCTTCCAGATTTCTTATCCCTTAATGCTGTTCTAAAATCAGGCACAGTGTTTTATTAAAGTCATATTTTAATTTAATTTTTATTATGTCACATTGTGTTCAGGAATCTTTGAATGGCTGATTTATATGCATGGCTTTTGCCTGTTTGCAAAGGGCCTATTGATAATGAATGTCAGGGGATTGGGGTCTTCTCAAAAGAAAAGAAAAAGGAAGTCAGGACTCTGAGACAGCAAAGTTAGGATAGGAAATTCAGGCCTGGCAGGAAATTCCATCTGTCCACAATTTCCAGTTCTGCAGAAGTGGGGCTCAGGGGAGGGCCCATGGTAGATCTTGTCAAGGAACAACCTGAGCTGTGTTTCTGTATCCCCCATACATGGTAATAAATGGCTGAGTGGGAATTTTCCATGCTGGTCATTGTCAGGATCCCCTGATGTTCAGAGGGGTCCTTGGAAATTATAAGTTAGCTCCTCAGAGATAGGTTGTATTACTTAACGTTGTCCCACCAGATGTTGGGATCCACACCAGTGCCTTCCCAGGGGCTGATGGATCTAGGATGAGAAGTGCTCAGTGAGAACCCAGAGAAGAGGCAGGTGAGTTCACTTACCCAGAACCAGAATCCTGCAGGAAGTCCCGGGATGGACCTCCTGTGAAGAAAGCACAAGAGGACAGTGAAGCCACTTTACTGGTGCAGAAATCCTCTTCCCTGAGGGAGCCCTTGACCTGAGCACTCAGAGAAAGTAAAGACCAGAAGCATGAATGTGGAGCACAGGATTCCCAAGCTGGGACCCAGGAGTCACTGCCTTAGTCACTACCTTAAACCCCGTGCTTACCTTTTTGAATGTGGAAGGTGGATTTGGGAAGACTTGTATCTTCACCAAGGGCCTGACACCTGTGGGGTTACACAAATCCTTGCAGCATGGGATGGAAGTGAGTCTCTCATGCAGTAGCAGTGAGCCCTTTGCTGTGGCTACTCATGTCCAGCTCTCGTTGGGACACCCCGTCTTTCAGAACTAAGAGCAGAGGAGTGGAAGGAGGTGCTCATCTTAGCTAGAGGCAGAGGTGTTAGCCGACAGAGAACAGGAAGCTATTTGAGGTTCTTGACCTAGTGTGCTTTTTTTTATTTTTATAAATATTTCATTTACTTATTTACCATATATATATATATATATATAGAGAGAGAGAGAGAGAGATCACAAGTAGGCAGAGAGGCAGGCAGAGAGAGAGGGGGAAGCAAACCCCAGGCTGAGCAGAGAGTTCAATGCAGGGCCTGATCCCAGGACCCCTAAGACCACGATCGGAGCCAAAGGCAGAGGCCCAACCCACCGAGCCACCCAGGCAGAGAGGGATGACAATGTTCAGTAATACAGGGTCAATGCACAAGTCATTTTCATATACTGTCTAAACAGACATGTTCTTGAGCTATGTGCAATGAGTCTACATTCCCTTAGCAATCGTCCATGGATATTGCACCTGGATATGCCCAGCTGGCCCCGTGAGACACAGCGGACCACAAATCTAACCCCCCCTCCTCATCAGCCCATGACTGAATAGGGGTGCTGTTTAGCTGTTGTGGAGGGTGCCCTGAGGAGTTGCTGGCTGGCTTCATGTTCACCCCCAACCTCACCCCACACCTACACTGGAGATGGTCCTCTTTTTTGTCAAGTCCTGGAGAATTCCTCCAACCACATTGTATTTAGCACCAGGCAAAACGACATGCAGACACTGGACATTTCTGGAATAGTACCAGTGATACACATGAACATCCACGCTGGCCAATCTAAGCTCCACAAATTTGTGAAAATCAGGAAATCTGAATCTTCAATAAACGTGATTATTACCAGTTTTGCAGTGTTGCTGTGGCATGATCTTATCCAACTGCAGTGAATCCCTCATGCAACAGAGTCCCATACAGTTTTGACAAAGTTGGAGAGGTATGGTCATTTCCACCTAGGGCTGAATGGGAAGAGAGGACAAGGTGAAAGGTGGCCAATGGCTCCCCAGATTCTTTTAGCAGAGAGCATTCCAGTGAAAGCACGCACATTCTCACACTGGCACAGATCCTGAAGAAGGAAAATTGACCCGAGATTCAGAGCCATAGACCCAGTGTAGAGTTCTCTACTACAGAGAATCTCAGGCCTCAGAAAGTAATTGTTTCCCAGTTATTCACAGAAACAACTGTTAATTCCTTTAGTCCCTCTATGTGATCCGTGCAATCGGAGTGTCTCCAACTGATGTTCCTTGTATGCTGAACCAGACATTTTGGAAACATATAATGTATTTTTGAGTATCATGGGTCCTCAGGTTAAGAGGAGAATTTCCCAGGATGGATTTCCACACAGAGTGCTGCCCGTATGTGTTGGGGATTTTGGGTGATCATACTTAGAAGATGTTGAACTGGAGTTTATGCATTTCTATACTGAGGCTTTTGGGCTGTAGGGATGTGATAAATGTATGGGTATACGGGATGGATGTGGAGCTTGGAGTCCTGATGGTCGACTATGGTGGCCTGATAATGAATAGAAATTGTGAGGGTTCTCTTTTTTTATTTTTTTAAAGATTTTATTTATTTATTTGACAGATCACAAGTAGGCAGAGAGGTAGGCAGAGAGAGAGGAGGAAGCAGGCTCCCCACTGAGCAGAGATCCTGATGCAGGGCTCGATCGCAGGACCCTGTGATCATGACGTGAGCCGAAGACCGAGGCTCTAACCCACTAAGCCACCCAGTCGCCCCGTGAGGGTTCTCTTATAGGATGAATCAGACTTTGCCTTATTTCATTAACATAGAGACATTAAGATTCAAATATTTTCCTGATAATAGATACCCCTGTGATGAGCACAGAACACCATATAATCTTGTCCAGACTCTGTTGTCTTCCAGAAACGTGTAACACTGTCTGTCAACTATACTTAAGTAAAATAGCAGAACATCTTTTCGGGAGAATCTGGGTGGTTCCTAATGTCATGTCAAGTGCTCTTTTGAGAGGCAACAGAGGAATGATAGGCCCAAGTAGAAGAGTTGAGTCATGTGACCAGAGATAATCAATGGTCTTCTTGCTGGTAGGTTGGAGTAAGGAGTCACGAGTCTGAAAATTCAAGGGGGTGAAGTTCTGGAAGCCCAGAGGAATAGACTCAACCCCAGAGCTCCTGCAGGGCTATATCCCTCCAAGCACTGAGTGTAGCCTAGTGGATTTGATTTCTTGTAGACCTCCAGGCAGTAGGATATCAAACATGTGTAGGCCTGAGCCCTGTGTGTGGTACCAGGATCCAGAGATCACAGGAAATACTGCAGGGCAGATAGCGAGTCTTACAAACATCTCCCCCTGCAGCTCCTGTTCTGTGCAACTACCTCAGGGACAGGGACCCTTTCACACAGCAGTCCATGGGGAGGAGCCCCTGCAGGAACTCAGCAATGAAAGGGGAACTACAAGGATGAGGAGCTGCTGTAGAGTTAGCTTGAACGTGGCACACCTGTCCGACTGTGACTTGTGACCATGAGTTCATGAGTCTCCTACCAGAATGTACTGTGTGTGATGCTCAAATGGAGTTGGGGCATAGACATTCATCCATAGAAATCCCTCCATTTCATATCATTTCTTTTCACCAAGCACATGGCCATCTTTCAAAAATAGAGGAAGAATTTCAGAACTTGTTAGGGACTGAGCTACATTTCTGTACTCTGCAGCCTGCCTCCTCCCAACTCTTCCCAAATGATGCTTCAACAGACATTCCCTCCATCCACATAGAGGTTGCAAATATTCCTCTGAAAAAACTAATAAAGAAAAAAATTAGTTGCAAAGTATTTAAGCCTTATCTTTCTACAGCGTTTCTGGACTCTTCAAATCTTTCTGCATAGGTTGGTGTGCACATGAAAGCATTATTTTTATCCCAAACTTCTGACTCATTTGTATGAGGAAATCAGGCGTATTTTGTACCCTTCCTCCTCAACACCACCAACCAAAACACCACCTCCAAAACACCACCAACATACAACACCTCCCACCAACAAAGCCGTCCCTTCTCATGGTTTCTGACACATGCAGGATGTGGGTTCTCACACTGTGTATTGCACAGTAATACACAGCCATGTCCTCAGACCTCAGACTTCTCAGTTTCCTGTAGGCCGTGCTTGTGGACATGTCTGCCACAAGTGTGACTCTAGCTTGGAATTTCTGTGCAATTTTTGTGGCACCATCTTCAGGGTCAATTCGTCCCATCCACTCAAGCCCTCGTTCTGGGGCCTGTTGCACCCAGTGCATATAGGAGTCAGTGAATGTGTATCCAGATGCCTTGCAGGAGACCTTCACGGATGCTCCAGTATTCCTCACCTCAGCCCAAGACTGTAACATATGCACCTGTGAGTACACACCTGTGGAGAGAGAGCAGGTGGAGATGAAATCATCTTTGATTGGCCTTTTTCTCTTCCTCAGCCCAGAGACTGGGAGTTGCTTACTTCTAGCCAGTGCCACCAAGAAGAGGATTGTCCAGCTCCAGGTCATGGTGACTGGCTGTGCTCTCAGAGGATTTTGTTGTGGAGGGTGCTGTTGTTGGGTGACGCTCTCAGTGCACAGATATTCCCATACTTAACATGATGCAGCTTGGACTATTTGCATATTCATAAAGAATAGTATTTCATACTCAAGACCAGACCCATCAAAAGAAGAAGCAGATAGACATCACAGGGACTGAGCTCAGTCACACAGTGAGGACCCATGTCCTAATCCTTGTTTGAAGACATAGGTACCCTGCAGCTCCCTGAACTGTGTTTAGACAGAGCTTCTCCACTGAAGGAAAAAAAGCCCAGGAAATGCTCCTCATGCAACCCCACCTTGGAATGACAGAGAGACACCCTGAACGTGTTCTTGGCTCTGCTGTCTGAATAACTTACTCGTGGGTCAGTGTGTCTCCAAAATGCTGCACCCATGAGCTTATAAGTGCATTCGTTCCTCCGTCTCTTTACAATTAAGACATCTAAAAGTCCTGGAATATCATCCTCTTCAAATATGCTTCTCATTGCCTTGAATTTGGTAATACTACTGATAGAACAGGATATCTATACACCCTTTAGCTTTCCCTGTCCTACTTATATGATACATTGTTTTCTGCAAAAGGAAACCTTGAATTCCAAGAGGAAAGATGTCCCCAGAGCCCTGGGTACCCGTTCCTGTGTCAGCAGCCCTGTGCAGGGTGGTCCTGAGCACCCCATGCAGTCCAGACCCTGTCCTGCAGGGAGGATGCTGTCTGGGCTCATGGAGTATTTACTGCAGTGTCTCTACTCCAGTATTACATGGCAAAGGGAAGCAGGAAATGTCACTCCACATGTGCCTCTGTAATTAAAGCTACTTGAGATAGCCCGTGCACACTGTCAGGTCCCTGTTACCCTGAAACCTGAAGATAAGTGTCCAATTGGAAAGGCTCGCTCTCTCTCGACCAGAAAGAGAGAGATGTCCTTAGCACCAGAATTAGGAATTTAAGACCTCGGATGCTTTACAAACCTTATTTCTTTACAAATTTATTTCCACAAACTCATGCTTCTTTTTATTATCATTCTTCACAAATTTACTGTTGATCTTTCCAAAGGTTTAAGAGTTTTCTGCTTTGCTTACATCTTTGTGTCTTACATTTTTATGGACTTTTATTGCACTGCTATGTATTTACACCAAAGTTACAAATGTAGTGGAAAGAAGGTGCATATGCACCCCAATGTTCATAACAACAATGTACACAGTGGAAAGAGATGAGATGTATGGATAAAGAAGATGTGGTCCATGTATACAATGGGATATTACTCAACCATCAGAAACGATGAATACCCAACTTTTGTATCAACGTGTATGGGACTGGAGGAGATTATACTGTGTGAAATAAGTCAAGCAAAGAAAGTCAATTATTGTATGGTTTAACTCACTTGTGGAACATCATGAACGTCATGGTGGACATTAGGAGAAGGAATGGACAAGTGAAGGGGGGACGGATCAGAAAGGTAGAGGAACCCTGAGAACTGTGGACTCTAGGAAACAATCTGAGGGTTTTAGAGGGGAGGGGTTAAGGGGATGGCTAAGCCCAATGATGGGCATGAAGGAGGTCATGTATTGCATGGAACCCTGAGTGTTATATGTAAACAATGAGTGTTGGAACACTGCATCAAAACTAATGACATACTGCATGGAGACTAACATAACATAATAAAAAACTGAAAAGAAATTAAAAAATAAATAAAAATTTAAAAAACCAAATCTGCTTTTGAAAGAAAAAATAATAAAAAATAAAAATAACAGTGAAAATAAAATAAATGCAAAATTAAATTCATTTTTCTACTGGTTTTCTTAAGTCAATTTAATTGTTAAAACAGTTGAAGGTCCTAGAAAGGAATGTGGTAAAACTTTCTGCCCCTCCAATATGTGTGCTGTGCCTTCAGGGAGCTCTTCCAATGACACCATGTGCTCTGATAACATCTCCCTTAATAGTGAGATGTCCTTACTAGACCTGTACACTCTACAGGGAGACCCCAAGCAAGGGATCTCAGAACCCACCTGGGAGCCCCTTCCCTGGAGCCCCGAGCTGCATTGACACAGTCTGTACTCATTGGAAGTCCATAAACTCTGGGAATATCGGGGTTGGGCCTCTTATCTCCTTTAGGTTCCTGGGATTGAAGGTTACCCTGATTGTATGTGCTCATGCACACGCATGTAGCTCACAGTCCACTCCACACCCACTATCCAATAACATGCACCAATGCTGTAGCTGATATTAGCAGTAGGGATCCAAATTTCCCTTTTCCCTGTACTCAGCACATGGGCAGTGCCCTCCGCACTGATGCTGGGACCAGGTGTGTGCCTCCATTCATGACAACACATCAAAAGCAAATAATTCAAGCAGAGACTGGGAAGTGCATGCACGTTGAGTTTTTAGTGTTCATCCAGCATCTGGGACCCTGCAGACACGGTGGACAGGAGAGTCCATGCTTGCTCCTCAGAATGTCATTCCTGGGCTGACCCACCTTGTCATTGTTTCCATCACTGAGCCCTTAACATGTGGGGAAGGCCCCAGTAGACCTGCAGCCCCAGGAGGTCCCCTTTCCCAGTGGGCACAGCCAGGATACTAAGGACAGGACTCTGGAGGTCACTGGACAGGGCAGTCTTTCCAAAACAAAGGCAGGTGCTGATGCAGGGACAGGTGATCTGGAATGCTGTCTTGTTGGGTCAGGGTCCCCTGCTTGAATGACAATGAAGGGTCTCTGAGATAGGGGTGTCCCTTCCCAAATTCAGTCACCTTCTCACCTGTGCCAATGGGCTCCATGAATAACTGGACTGTCTTGCTAACATTTCCAGAACAGCTGGTAATTCACATAAGAAGCCACAGTGGAGGAGATGCATTTGCTTCTGGTTTGTATAAACTGTCTCGTCACAAGAGCTTGATGTTGTATGTAGAAAGTCCTTGTGATTCTTCTTCAGGGACAGCTGTGCTTCTGGGTATGGGGAGGATTGTGGTGACTGCAAGAGTATCCCATCCTCCAGCCTGTACTCTGGGCTTGTACAGTTGGGCTGCACACACCACACAGCAGGATCATGGTTACATAGTCTTTTAAGCCTTGCTGGTCTTGGAAACTCTTTATCTCTCCATCCATTTTGAATGTCAGTCTTGCTGGATAAAGTATTCTAGGCTGCATGTTCTTCTCATTTCGTGCCCTGAATAAATCTTGCCAGCACTTTCTGGCTTGCCAGGTCTCTGTGGAAATTTTTGACGTTATTCTGATGGACTTTCCTCTGTAAGTAAGGAGCCTCTCTGTCCTAGCAGCTTTCAAGAGATTATATCTACAATTATGATTCCTTAATTTGACAATCAGGTGCCTTGATTTTTTTCTGTAATCTATAATCTTGGGTGAGACCTTTTGGCCTCTAGTACATGAACGCTGGTTCCATTCATGAGGTTGGGAAAAATTTCATGAAGAACTTGTTCCACTATATCTTCTAGACTTCTTTCTTTCTCCTCCCCTTCAGGGATTCCAATAATTCTGATGTTGGAACGTTTCATGGCATCATTTATTTCCCTGATTCTGTTTTTGTGGCTTCTAAGCTGTTTGTTCCAGGTTTCCTCCTCATCCTTTCTCTCTATCTGTTTGTTCTCCAGATCACTAATTCTATCTTTTATCTCAGTTACTCTAGATTTGACAGAATTTAGATTAGATTGGAACTCGTTGAGAGCATTGTGAACCTCATCCCTGCTAGCTTTCAGCTCTTCCCTAACATTGTGAACATCATCCCTGGTAGCTTTCAGTTCAGCCGTAATCAATTCCGTTTGGTCATCCATGGCTTTCTCCAACCTAGTTATTGCCTCTATAATTGTTAGCCTGAATTCTCTTTCCGACATATTGTCTATGTTGATAGCTGTTAGCTCTCTTTCAGAAGGCCCATCCTCTGTATTTTTCTTCTGTTGAGCATTCCTCCTCCTAGTCATTTTGGTGAGAGATGACTGACTTAATGGATGCAGCTGGATGTATCGACTGTGGTGCAGTCAAGGTGCACCCTGGAATGCTTCTGAGCAATCAGGATTCCCCACCCAAACGAGAGAAAAAAGATAAGAAAATGAAAAGGGAGAGAGAGAGAGAGAAAAGGAAGATAAAAGAGAAGGTTCAGCCCAAATGGGCCCCAAGGTAAGATTTATGAAGTATACAAAAAAAA
>NW_022631225.1:276655-333459 GCF_010015895.1 Lontra canadensis
TATGCAAATAAAGGAAGAACCTCGTCAAAAAGAACCCCAAGTGTAAGTTTTTTATACTATCAGGAAAAACACAAAAACACAGAAACACTGGTGGAAGAAAAAGATGGGAGAGTGGTTATAAATTCTCAGTGCAGGCGAGGAAGGTTGCTTTGATTCTTCCTGGATGTATCTTGATATCTTTGTTAATGGACTCAACTTTCCTAAGATAAAGGGGGATTAAAAATTGGCTTATCTATAGGGGTAGTATTGATTGGGGAAAGGGGATTACCTTGAAGTTTAACTCTATATGAATATTAGAAAATAAAAATAAAAAAGGAATAAACTAAACTAAAATTAAAAAAAAAAAGAAATTTAAAAAAATAGAAATGCAAAAGAAAAACACAGGTGTATGTAACAAAAAGTTCAGGTTAGAAGGTTATTATGGAATTTGATGTACTGGACATCTCACTGTGATGGTAAATAGGTTAAAAAAATTATCTATATTTAAAAAATGAGCCAGAATAGTGGGAACAGATAAAAATAAAAGTTGTCCTGTGAAGTAGTGGTGGTTGTTCTCTTGTCGTCTTTTTTTTTTTTTTCTTTCCTGGTTGGTTTTCTGGGGTAGGGGCCTGCCACGTGGGTTTTCAGTCAATGATGTTCCCTGAGTTAAGTCCTCCCGCCCCCCTCAAGGTGGTGGGCTTTGAGGAAACCGGTTTTTTCAGGCTTTTGTTCTTTGGAGATTTTTATGTTTGTTCACTATTTTTTTTTTCTCTTGCCTTGACCGCTTTTGATGGTTTTCATAGGTTCAGAGGAAAGCAAACTGCACCCTGACCACCCTCTGAGAGAGAAGCCTCAGTCTGCTCTCCTGTGGATGCTGCAGAGCCCAAAGAAATTCCCCCATGGCCACAGGCAGAGCAGGTTCCAAGTCGCGGCCCCTGGGGACACAGGATCTTCTGATTGTACCCAAAACCCCAGGAGCGGTGGCTGTCTGGGCAGCTCCAGCCTGCCAGAGTGGTTCCAAGCAGTGATCGCACACTGAGATTTTCCCAGTGTCCCGGGCTTGGAGAACCTGGTCTTTCTGGGTCTAAGAGCGCCGGGCTTGTGCGCACCTCTCTCAGGGGAGGGTGAGGCTCACACACAATCTCAGGCTCTGTTGGAATGGCACAGGTCTAAGAGTGTCAGACTGGGCCTTCAAACACCTCTCTCAGGAGAGGGTGAGGGGCACACGCGTCTCAAGCTCTGTAGCAGGGCTCGGTGTTCTTCCATCTGGCGAGGCTCCCAGCCCCTCACAGGAGCCGGACCCCACGTGTTCTCGGGCGCACTGGCGGCTGAGGGACAGAGACCTGGTTTCTCTGCCGCACTCTCTCTGACTCAGCACCAGGGGAGGCTGTCCTGGGTCCCAGGACTTAAGCCCCTGTCCCTAGCCACCCGGATTCCCACAATCCCCGCCTCCCCCGTGATCCTTTTCTCTCTTTGAGTGCTTTCAACCTGTCTCCAAGTTAATGCTGGTCCCCAGATGCTGGGCACTCTCGTATTGGGGTATTACTTTCCAATCAGTCGCCACTGGTGGCTCCCTCCCCCATTTGTTTATCTTCCAGTATCAGTCCAAAGTTCCCACTCCGCTTTACCTGCCCACTGGCGTCTTCTGCCCCTGTAGAGATCCATACGTGTATAATTCTGATCTCAGGCTGATTTCGTGGGTGATCAGAGTTCTTTGGAAGGTAATCAGCTCACTTTAGGGTACAGGTTGAAAGGGCGCCTCCTCCTACTTCCCCGCCATCTTGTCTCCCCTTGTTTGTTGGATTTTTGATGACTGTTTCAATCTCCCTACTGGTTATGTGTCTGTTCAGGTTTTCTATTTCTTCCTGGTTCGGTTGTGGTAGCTTATATGTCTCTAGGAATGCATCCATTTCTTCCAGGTGCTAAAATTTGCTGGTGTATACTTTCTCATAATATGTTCTTATAATTTGTATTTCTTTGGTGTTAGTTGTGATCTCTCCTATTTCATTTATGATTTTAATTATTTTTGTCCTTTTTCTTTTCTTTTTGATAAGTCTGGCCAAGGGTTTATCAATCTTATTATCTCTTTCAAAGAAACACCTTCTAGTTTCATTGATTTGTTCTATTGTGTTTTTGTTGCTCTTGGTGGTGGTTTTTGTTTTTGTTTTTGTTTTTGTTTTCTATTTCATTGATTTCTACTCTGGTCTTTATGATTTCTTTTCTCTTGCTGTGTTTAGGCTTTCTTCATTGTTCTTTCTCCAGCTCCTTTAGGTGTAGGGTTAGGTTGTGTATTTGAGACCTTTCTTGTTTCTTGAGAAAGGCTTTTATCGCTATATATTTTCCTCTCAGGACTGCCTTTGCTGTGTTCCACAGATTGTGAACCCTTGTGTTTTCATTATCATTTGTTCCCATGATCTTTTCAATTCTTCTTTAACTTCCTGGTTGACGCATTCATTCTTTAGAAGGATGCTCCTTAGTCTCCATGTATTTTTCTTCCTTCCAAATTTCCTCTTATGATTGAATTCTAGCTTCAGAGCATTGTGGTCTGAAAATATGCAGGGAATGATTCCAATCTTTTGGTAGCAGTTGAGACCTGATTTGTGACCCAGGATGTGATCTATTCTAGAGAATGTTCCATGTGAACTAGAGAAGAATGTGTATTCTGTTCCTTCGGGATGGAATGTTTTGAATATATCTGCAATATCCATCTGGTCCAGTGTGTCATTTAAGGCCTTTATTTCCTTATTGACCTTTTGCTTGGATGATCTGTCCATTTCAGTGAGGGTGGTGTTAGAGTCCCCTACTATTATTGCATTATGGTGGGTGTGTTTCTTTTATTTTGTTTTTAATTGGTTTATATAGGTAGCTGCTCCCATGTTAGGGGCATAGATATTTAAAATTGTTAGATCTTCCTGTTGGACATACACTTTTACATATGATTAGTGTCCTTCCTCATCTTTTATTATAGTTTTTAGCTTAAAATCTAATTGATGTGATATAAGAATTGCCACCCCACCTTTCTTTTGATGGCCATTAGCATGGTAAATTTTTTTCCACCCCTTCACTTTAAATCTGGAAGTGACTTTGGGTCTAAAATAAGTTTCATGTCGACAGCATGTTGATGGGTTTTGTTTTTTTATCCATTCTGATACTCTATGTCTTTTGATTGGGGGCATTTAGCCCATTTACATTCAGAGTATCTATTGAGAGATATGAATTTAGTGCCATTGTATTGCCTGTAAGGTGACTGTTACTGTATATTGTCTCTGTTCCTTTCCGATCTACTACTTTTAGGCTCTCTCTTTGCTTAGAGGACGCCCTTCAATATTTTCTGTAGAGCTGGTTTGGTGTTTACAAATTCTTTTAGTTTTTGTTTGTCCTGGAAGCTTTTTATCTCACCTATTTTCAATGATAGCCTAGCTGGATATAGTATTCTTGGCTGCATGTTTTGCTCGTTTAATGCTCTGAATATATCATGCCAGCTCTTTCTGGCCTGCCAGGTCTCTGTGGGTAAGTCCGCTGCCAATTTAACATTTTTACTATTGTATGTTACAGACTTCTTCTCCCAGGCTGCTTTCAGGATTTTCTATTTGTCGCTAAGACTTGTAAAGTACAATTAGATGATGAGGTTTGGACCTATAGTTATTGATTTTGAGGGGAGTCCTCTGCACCCCGCTGAGCGATTTTGATGCTTGTTCCCTTTGCCATATTAGGGAAATTCTCTACATTAATTATTGCCAATATACCTTCTGCTCCCCTCTCGCTTTCTTCTTTTTCTCAATCCCAATTATTCTAAAGTTGTTTCATCCAATGGTTTCACTTATCTCTCAAATTCTCCCCTCGTGGCCCAGTAGTTGTTTATCTCTCTTTTGCTCAGCTTCTTTATTCTCTGTCATTTGGTCTTCTATATCACTAATTCTCTCTTCTGCCTCATTTATCCTAGCAGTAAGAACCTCCATTTTTTATTGCACCTTATTAATAGTTTTTTTTTTTAAATTTCAACTTGGTTAGATTTTAGTTCTTTCATTTCTCCAGAAAGGGCTTTTATTTCTCCAGACAGGGTTTCTCTAATATCTTCCCTGCCTTTTTTGAGCATAGCTAGCACCTTGAGAATCGTCATTCTGAACTCTATACCTGACATATTACCAATGTCCATCTTGATTAGTTCCCTAGCCTTCTGTACTGCCTCTTATTCTTTTTTCTTTTCTTTTCCTTTTTTTTTTTTGGTGAGTTTTCCTACCTTGTAATTTTATCCAGATAAGAATATATGAAGGAGAAAATAAAATACAAAAAAGGTGGAAAAGACCCCAGTAAAGTGTGCTTTAACCAAATCAGAAAAGACCTCAAATTGTGGGGGGAAGAATTAAGGTGAAAAGAAGTTCAGAAAAAAAAAATAAAGAAATAAAAATAAAGAAAAAATATAAAAAAAGAAAAAATATATATATTAGACAGGTGAGTAGAACAGAGTCACCCACTTAATTTTGGGAGTATTTTGGTCTTTTAGAAGATACTACCTCTCAAAATTTTAAAGAATGAAAAAGAAAAATATATATGTGTGTATATATATATATATATACATACATACATATACATAATATATTTACGTATATATATACATATATACATATATTATATATATTCATATATATATGTATATGTATGTATACATACATATACATAATGTACATATATTATGTATGTATATGTATACATATATATACATATGTATATGTATGTATATATACACACACATATATTATGTATATGTATGTATATATATACACATTTATATTTTTATTTTTCATTCTTTAAACTTTTGAGAGGTAGTATATATATATTTATACACATATATATGTGTGTATATTTATATGTATGTGTATATATACAGTGTATATATATACAGAGTTGGTGACTCTGTTCTCTCTATATATGTGTATATGTATGTACATACACATATACACACACACATATATATAAATATATATATATATATATATATATATATATATATATACACACACACACAATAAGGGAAAACTTGATGAAGGAATGGAATATGACTATAAAGGTGAAATTTCTTTTAAAAATTTCTAAAAAATAATTGATAAGATAAGTTGGTTGGGAGAATAAAGAAAAAGAAAGAGGAGAGAATTTCCTCAGGCTGGAGACTAGAACAAAGCCCTGTGCTAGATTTAGGGTATATTTCGATCTATTAGAAGAAGACATATCTCAAATTTTTTTAGCAGAAAATACCCTTATATGTGTACAAAAAATAAAGTTATATACAATGAATGATAAAATATAACTATAATAAAGGTTCAAAAAAGATTTTTTAATGAAAGTTATTGTTAGGATAAACTAGTTAAAATCATTAAACAAGGAAAGAGTAAAAGCTTAAAAATTTAGTATAAGAAAAAAATAAAATAAAAAAATTGGTTAACTTTGAAAGCCTAAAGAACCATGGGGAGAAAGCCATGAATTCCATGCTTTGCTTTCTCCTCCTCTGGAATTCCACTGCTCTCCTTGGTAATTGAACTTGGTCTTGGCTGGATTTCTTGCTTATCTTCTGGGGGAGGGGCCTGTTGTAGTGATTCTCAAATTTCTTTGCCTGAGGTGGAATTGCACCACCCATACCAGGGGCCAGGCTAAGTCATCCGCTTGGGTTCGCTTTTGGAGCTTTTGTTCCCTGAGTGCTTTCCATATTTCTCTGGATAAAGGTAATGAAAATGGCAGCCTCCCAATCTCCAGCCAGGAGGAGCCAATAAGCTTGGGACCCCACTCCTCAGTGCGCCCTCTGAGAAAAGCACTCACTCTGTCTCCCTGGCCTACTGCTGCACACCAAGCTCACCCAGGCTGTGACGGAGCATCTCTGTCTCTGGCACAAAGCCCGGCCTGGAGTATCTGAACCCTGCAGATCCCTGCACTCTTCCAGGAGTGTCTACCTGGACCTTCTGGGGTCCCTGGTCACAGAGAAGTGGTCGGACTGTGCCATGAATCACAGTTTAAGGTGTCCTCGAGTTGAGAACTCACTCCTTGGCTCCATCTCTGTAGCCAGCTTCCCTGCTCTAATACCTTTGAGCTCTGGAACATTCAGACACCCCTGATCCTTTTGTGACCCCACGGAACCTGAGGACCACGCTGTCCCCATGTTTGCTTCACCCCGGCTAAACCTCTGGATTGATGTCCTTCAGTGGAGTGATGTCCCTCAGTACCTCAGAGTTTTAAAACTTCTGATTTTGTGCTCTCTTGCTCTGCCACTTGCTGGGAGCTGGCCCCTCCCCCTTGCAGTCTATCTTCCTGTTGCTTTGGGTTCACTTCTCTGAGGGTCCTACCTTTCAGAAAGTGGTTGATTTTCTATTTTTAGAATTCCTGCACCTCTTCTTCAATCACCTGTTGGAATGGCAGGTGTTCGGTATGGTTTGATAACTAACTAGCTGATCTCCTGCTTCCTGCTACTTCTCCGCCATCTTGACTCCTCCTCCCGGACCATATCTTCTTTATTCATTCATCTGTTCAGGGCATCTTGGCTCTTTCCACAGTCTGGCGAATGTGGCATTGCTGTTATAAACTTTGGGTTACCGATGACCCTTCTTTTCACTACATCTGTATGTTTGGGGTAAATACCCAAGGTGCTATTGCAGGGTCATAAGGTCGTTCCAGTTTTAATTTCTTAAGGAATCTCCACAGTGTTTTCCGAAGCATCTGCTCCAACTTGCATTCCAACCAACAATGTAAGAGGGATCCCCTTTCTCCACATCCTCTCCAACACACGTTGTTTATTAATTTGTTAATTTTGGCCATTCTAATTGGTGTAAGGTGGTATCTCAAAGTGGTTTTTATTTGAATTTTCCTGATGGCTGGTGATGATGAATATTTTGCATGATATCATTTTTTCAAAACAAAGAGCAGAGGGGGCTTATCTGAAAGATGGTGGAGAGGTAGGACACTCTGTTTCAACTCATCCCCTAAAATGAGCTAAATATCTACCAGAACACTCTGAACACCTAGAAAATCAGACTGAGATGTAATATTGTACACTTCTGGATCTCTGTGGGGCAGAAGACACCAGTGGAGAGGTAAAGCAGAATGGGAGCACTCATATTAATATCAGAGGATAAACCAAAGGGAGAGGGAACCACCAGAAGTGACCCATTGAAAGTAATACCCCAATAGGAAAGTGTCCTGTGAGTGGGGATCAGCAAACTTGGAGATTGTTTAAAAGCATTAAAAAGGACCAAAAGGTCTGAAGGGGCATCTGGTGGAATCTGGCGGCCATGGTTGGGGGTCTAAGCCCACGGTCCCAGGGCCATCACTGCTGGCCATCACCTATGCCAGAGAGAGTCTGGTGGGGCCTCCAGTCTATGTTTCCTGAGCCCGTGGCTTTCTGCTTCTTATACCATTGCTCTGACTGGGTGCACTCCTCCCATGCCTGGGAGAACCTCGGGAGAACTCCGGTCGGGATCCCTCCACCCACAGCCTTCCAAGACCTGTGCCTCTCCTGGGTGTGAGAATACCTGACGTGGGTGTCATCCCCAGACAGCAGTCCCAGCAATGGCAGTCATCTGGGTTTGGGATCGCCCAGACTAATACCGCTCACAGTTTTAGTGGCACAGGACAGGGTCAGAGACAAGCAGGGACCTTGGACCACAACTGAGATCATAGCTGAGAGTGTGCACCACCTGTGGGGGGATGCAGTGTTGTGGAGTTTGCAGAGGCAAAGACTGTGTTCTGGATCGCACAAAGCAGAGCAGACTGAGGCTTCTCTCTGAGGCGGAGCTCTGGGTGCAGTCAGTTTACTTTCCACTAATCCTCCCAAAAGCCAAAATAGCTGCTCAAGAACAAAAACCTTCAGAGAAAAAAAAAGCTGAGAAACCGGTTTCCACAGAGCCAAGCTCCTTGATAGGGGGCAGGACGACTCAGCCCAAGCAGCGCTGACTAAAAACAATGCAGCAGCCCCCTCCACCAGAAGACATGACGAAAGAACAAGAGGACAACCACCACAGGGTCCCCATAAAACTGTAAAACACCAGGGGAGGTGAACCATGAGAGACTATGGACTCTGAAAAACAATTTGAGGGGTTTGAAGCGGCGGTGGGTGGGAGGTTGGGGAACCAGGTGGTGGTTATTAGAGAGGGCACAGATTGCATGAAGCACTGAGTGTGGTGCAAAAACAAGGAATACTGTTATGCTGAAAATAAAAAAAAAATAAAAAAAAACAATAAATAAATATTGCTCTTAGTCAATTTAAAAACAACAACAACAAAAACAAAAACACTGTAAAACACCAACATCAGGGGAAAACAATATATTAAGTTCCCAGTATTGCCCCAAACCTATATATTTCATGAATACAACTTTTCTTTCTTTCTTTCTTTCTTTCTTTCTTTCTTTCTTTCTTTTTAAGAATTTGTTATCATGATTCTTGTTCTTTTAATTTTTCACCCTACTTGCCATTAAAATAGAGGTTTAATATAACATAATCCATAATAACTTTTTAACTTGAACATTTCATACATATACTGGTGTTTCTTTTTCATTCCTTTTCTTTTTTATACATATAGATATAAGCTTCAAGGTAATACTTTTACCCTATTCAATACTACCACTATATATAAACCAGGTTTAATTTCCCTGTATCTCTGGAAAGTTGAGTCCTTAAACATAGATAACAGTATTAACCCAGGAAGAATCAAAATAAACTTCCTCGCCTGCATGGAAGGTTTATAACTACCTTCCCAACTTATTCTTCTGTTAGTGTTTCTGTGTATTTGTTTTTTATTTTTGTACTATATAAATCTTATTCTTGGCATTCATTTTGTCTTGCTTTTCTTTTTCCCCCTTATCTTTTACTTTTGTTGGTCATTTTGTTTGTTCATTTTCATTTATGTACCTTATAAATCTTGCTTCTGTAGCTCATTTTGGCTGGTTTTCTCTTTTTTCCCTCTTTTTCTTTTTTATTTATTTTTAGTACTGACTTCCAATTACTCTGAAACTTTCCAGATTGCACCCTACCTAGATCTAAAGATCCCCTCAACCACCTATCACCAAAATGACTAGGAAGAGGAACACCCAGTAGAGGAAAAATTCAGAGACCATGCACTCTGCCACAGAACTATTGGATATGGACACAAACAGTATGTCAGAAAGGGAATTCAGGATAACAATTATCCAGACAATGGCTAGGTTGGAGAATACCATTAGTGGCAGCATAGAAACTCTAAGGGCAGAAGGGCTGATCTGGCAATACTAAAAAATGCTACCAATGAGATCCAATACTCTAACAGCTAGCATAAATGAGGCAGGTGATTGTATTAGTGATCTAGAAGCCAAACTGATAGAGAAGAAGGATCAGGAGGAGGCCTGGAACAAAAGCTTAAAAGCCATGAAAACAGAATTAGGGAAATAAAGGATGTCATGAAATGTTCCAACATCAGAATTATTGGGAATCCTGAGGAGGTAGAGAAAAAGAGAAGACTAGAAGATATGGTTGAACAAATTCTGGATGAAAATTTCCCTGACCTAGGGAATGGAACAAGTTTTCGTGTCCTAGAGGCAGAAAGGACACCCCCCCAATATAAACAAGTCTAGAAAGACCTCCAGATACTTAACTGTGAGATTCACAAATCATAATACTAGACAGAAGGTCTTAAGGGCAGCAAGGGGGAAGAGATTTCTTACGTACAGAGGAAGGTCCATCAGAATAATGTCAGACCTGTCCACAGAAACCTGGAAAGCCAGAAAGGGCTGGCAAGACATATTCAGGGCTCTAAATGGGAAGAACATGTAGCCAAGAATAATGTAACCAGCAAAGATGACATTCAAAATGGATGGAGAGATAAAGGGATTCCAAGACTGACAAGGTTTGAAAGAGTATGTGATCACCAAGCCAGCACTATTAGAAATATAAAGGGGTTTCTATAAAAGAAGAAAGAACCCAGGAGTAACATAGACCAGAAATTTACAGAGACAATATAGAAACAAGGACTTCTCAGACAACATGATGTAAATAAATGTGTATCTTTCAATAATTACTCTCAATGTGAAAGGCCTAAATGCTCCCAGAAAATGGCACAGGGTTGCAGACTGGATAAAGTAACAGGACCTGTCCATATGCTGTCTACAAGACACTCACTTGGAACCTAGAGATACATCGAGACTGAAAATGAAGGGGTGAAGAAGCATCTTTTATGCCAATAGGCCTCAGAAGAAGGCTGGGGTAGTAATTCTGATCAGATAAATTAGATTTTAAACTAAAGACTGTAGTCAGAGATACAGGACAGCACATAATACTTAAAGGGTCGAGCCACCAAGAATATCTAACAATTTTAAGTTTTTGTGCCCCCAATATGGGAGCAGCCAATTACATAAGCCACCTGTTAATAAAAGTAAAGAGTCATATTGATATGAATACATTGTTTGCATGGGATCTTATCATGCCACTGTCAGTAAAAGATCATCCAAGCAGGAAATCAAGAAAGAAACAAGAGCTTTGAATGAAACATTGGACCATATGGACCTCATAGATATATACAGAACATTCCATCCTTAAACAATAGAATACTCATTCTCCTTGAGGACACATGGAACATTCTCCAGAATAGACCATGTAATGGGTCAGAATTCAGGGCTCAACTGATACCAAAAGACTGAGATTATTCCTTGCATATTCTCACACCACAATACCTTGAAACTGGAGCTCAACTACAAGAAAAGTTTGGAAGGAATTGAAACATTGGGAGCTAAAGACCATCCTGCTCAAGAATGTTTGGATAATCCAGGAAATCAAAGAATAACTTAAATAATTCATAGAGACCAATGGGAATGAAGAACATCAGTCCAAAACCTATGGGATACAACAAAGGCTGTCTTAAGGGGGAAATATATAGCCATCAAAGCCTCCCACTATAAATAAATAAATAAATAAATAAATAAACAAACAAATAAATAAAAATTAAAAAAAAATTGAGAAATCCAGAATACACCAACTATTTTTAAACGTTAAAGAACTGGAGAATCAACAACAAATTAAGCCAATCCCACACACAAGAAGGGAAATAATCATGATTAGAGCAGAGATCAATGAGTTAGACAATAGATATACAGTAGAACATATCAACGAAACTAAAAGCTGGTGTTTTGAAAAAAATTTATAAGATCGATAAACCACTGGCCAGACTAGTTCAATAGAAAAGAGAGAGAACACAAAGTAACAAAATTATGAATGAAAAGGGAGAGATCACGACCAACAGCAAGGAAATAAAAACAATCATCAGAAATTATTATTAACAGTTATATACCAATAGGTTAAGCGACCTAGATGAAATGGATGCATTCTTGAAAAACTATAAACTTCCAAAACTTAATCAGGAAGAAACCGACAACCTAAATCAACTGATATCTATTAATGAGACTGAAGTAGTGATAAAAAACTGTCAGCCCGGAACCTGATGGATTCCGTGGGAAATTCTACCAAACATTCAAAGAAGAATTAATACCTATTCTCCTGAAGCTGTTCCAAGAAATAGAAACAGAATGAAATTTTTCAGACTCTATTTATGAATCCAGCATTGCGCTGTTTCCCAAAGCAGGAAAGACACCATCAAAACAAACAAACAACAAACAAAAAATTTCAGACCAATACTCCTGTTGAATATGGACGCCAACATTCTCAACCATATCCTAGCTGATGAGATCAAACAGTACATTAAAAAGATTATCCAACTTGACCATGTAGGTTCCAATTCCTGACATCGCACAGGAGAAGAATGAGACACAAACAAGTCAGCTGCAAGAGAGATGGAACAGGGGACATCAGTAGAAAAGAATGTCGCCCTGAACAGCTCCTCCTCAGTCCCGTTTTTATTAGATATAGACAACTATCAACAAAGGAGCCAAAGAAGGCTACACATTAATCATATGCCTTGTAGATAAACAAATATATCTGATAAAGCAGTATACAGTTTATAATTGAGCAAGCACATTGAAAGTGATCATCTAATTATCCACAGGTGCTCTCCAAGGTAGGGAAGATAATGGAAAAATGAATCAGGCGGCATTCCACCCTGAACAAGCCTGGCATCCCCATCTGATCAGCGTCAAGGATGTATATCATCCTCTCCCCCAGAGCCCTGTTACCAGTATTTTTTTTAAGGCTATATCTAAACATGCTCAGTAACTAATGTAACTTCTCATGGGTTGTATTTTAAGTCACACATTGTTTTGAGAGACAGTTTGAGGTAGGATTTATCCCTGGGATGCAAGAGTGGCTCAACATTCACAAATCAACAAATATGATTCAACAAATCAATAAGAGAAGAGAGAAAAACCACATGATCCTCTCAATTGATGCAGAAAAAAAAAGCTTTTGAAAAAATACAGCATCCGTTCCTAATTCATACTCTTTGATGTATACGGATAGAGGGAATATTCCTGAACTTCATAAAATCTATCTATGAAAAACCCACAGCAAATATCATCCTCAATGGGGAAAAGCTGACAGCTTTCCCTTTTCAGATCAGGAACACGACAAGGATGCCCACTCTCACCACAGTTGTTCAACACAGTACTAGACGTCCTAGCAACAGCAATCAGAAAACAAAAAGAAATAAAAGGTATTCGAATCAGCAAAGAAGTCAAACTTTCTCTCTTCACGGATGACATGATACTTTATGTGGAAAACACAAAGGACTCCAGCCCCAAACTACTAGAACTCATACAGAAATTCACTAATTCAGTAGGATGCAAAACTAATAATCTGAAATCAGTAGCTTTCTTATACACTAGCAATGAAAATACAGAAATGGAAATTCGAGAATTGTTTCCACGTACTAGATCACCAAGAACCATAAGATACCTGGGAATAAACCTAACCAAAGAGGCAAGGGATCTGTACTTGAAGAACTACAGACACTCATGAAAGAAATTGAAGAAGACACAAAAATATGAAAAAGCATTCCATGCTCATGGATCAGAAGAATAAACATTGTTAAATTGTCTATTCTGCCTAGAACAATCTACACTTTCAATGCCATTCCGATCAAAATTCCATGGGCATTTTTCAAAGGGCTAGAACAAACAATCCTAAAATTTGTATGGAACCAGAAAAGACCCTGAAGTGTTAAGGAAATGTTGAAAAAGTAAAACAAAGCTCGGGGCATTATGTTGTCTGATTTGAAACTTTATACAAAGGTGTGACCACCAGGACAGCATGGTACTGTCACAAAAACAGACACATAGACCAGTGGATCAGAGTAGAGAGCCCAGATATAGATCCTCAACTCTCTTCTCAACTAATATTCAACAAAGCAGGAAAAAAAATATCCAGTGGAAAAAAGACAGTCTCTTCAATAAATGGTCCTGGGAAAATTGGACCGCTATGCGTAGATGAATGAAACTTGGTATTCTCTTATATAATTCATAAAGATAAACTTGAAATTGAAAAAGACCTCAACATGAGGCAGGAATATATCAAAATCCTAGAGGAGAACATAGGCAGTAACCTCTTTGACATCGGCCACAGCAACTGCTTTCAACATGTTTCCAAAGACAAAGAAACCGTAAGTGAAAATGAACTTTTGGGACTTCATCAAGATCAAAAGCTTCTGCACAGCAAGGAAAATAGCCAACAACACAGAGAGGGAAACCACAGAATGGGAGAAGATATTCACAAAATACATTACGGAAAAAGAGCTGATATCCAAGATCTATAAAGAACTTCTCAAACTGAACACTCGAAAAACAGATAATCATGTCAGAAAATGGGCAGAAGACGTGAAAAGACACCTCTCCAAAGAAAACTTACAAATGGCTATCAGGCACATGAAAAATGTTCATCCTCACGAGCTATCAGGGAGATTCAAATAAAAACCACATTGAGATACCCCCTTACACCAGTTAGAAAGGCCAAAATTAGCAAGACAGGAAAGAACGTGTGTTGGAGAGGATGTGGAGAAAGGGAAGCCCTCTTACACTGTTGGTGGGAATGCAAGTTGGAGCAGCCGCTTTGAAAAACATTGTGGAGATTCCTTAAGAAATTAAGAACAGCGGTTCCCTATGACCCTGTAATTGCAGTTCTGGGTATTCCCAAGGATACAGATGTAGTGAAAAGAAGGGCCATCTGTACCCCAATGTTCATAGCAACAATGGCCACGGTCGCCAAACTGTGGAAAGAACCAAGATGCCTTCAATGGACGAATGGATAAGGAAGATGTGGTCCATATACACTATGGAGTATTATGGCTCCATCACAAAGTTGAATACCCAGCTTTTGTATCAACATGGTTGGGAGTGGAAGAGATGATGCTGAATGAAATAAGTCAAGCTGAGAGAGTCAATTATCATGTGGTTTCACTAACTTGTGAAGCATTAGGAATAACACAGATGACATTAGGAGAAGGAAAGGAAAAGTGAATTGGGGTAAATCAGAGGGGCAGATGAGCCATGAGAGACTGTGGACTTTGAGAAACAAACTGAGTGTCTTGGAATCGAGAGGGTTCGGGGATGGATGAGCCTGGTGTTCGGTATTAAGGAGGGCATCTATTGTATGGATTACAGGGCATGGTGCATAAACAATGATTCTTGGAACTCTGAGAAAATAAAATTAAATTTAAAAAGTTTTATATTCACTTGGGTGTGTATGTGTGTCTCTGTGATTGTTTGTGACCTTCAAACTCTATCCACACAACATCCTGGTGCAGGTTTCCTCTTCTATCCCACGTTGTCATTAACATTGATGCTGTGAGTATAGTTCAAGTTTTACACTGTACCAGGGCTGTTAATTTTCTTGCTTTGCATTGTTGATGCCTCTGTAGGCTCATATCCAGTACGCACTTTCCAATGGTTTTGACAAGCTTGCACACTGAGCTGGGTGATCCTCTAATGAACAGAGTGTAGCTGGGACTCCTGTAAGGTTCAGATGACATACATGGAGATATTTGTAATTCATCGGTATTTAGAGAGAGGAACAAGCAAGTATAAGTGACACTGTCTTTTGTGCTGTTCATATAGTTGTTGTCCCAAATTTCTAAATCAGAGACTGAAGAGGAAGCCCAGAATCATGTGTCCAGAGAGGCTCCCTTGGGGAAAAAGCTTGAAGGCATGAATGGCAAAGACCCTGACAGGAAACCTGCCCATATTCTCCAGCTGTGCCTGCTCCTGGGGCTTAAAGACAGAACTGGTAAGTGGTGTGCAACCCCTGGTGGTCCAGATCCCTTCCAACAGTGAAGTTTGCGTCTGGGCTCACACTGATGTCCCCTCACTGTGTCTGTTGCACAGTAATACATGGCTGTGTCCTCAGCTCTCAGGCTGTTCATCTGCAGATACAGTGTGTTCTTGCTGTTGTCGCTGGAGATGGTGAATTGGCCCTTCACAGAGTCTGCATTGTTTTTGCTACTTCCATCATTGTTAATACTTGCGACCCACTGCAGCCCTTCCCTGGAGACTTGCGGACCCAGTTCATGTAGTAGATGCTGAATTTAAATCCAGAGGCTGCACAGAAGAGTCTCAGGACCCACTAGGCTTCACTAGGTCTCCCCAAGATTCCACCAACTGCACCTCCCACTGGACACCTGCAGACACAAGAAATCCTGGTCAGGAAACTGTCACACGCCCTCTCTTTCTCTCACTCTATCCACTCTCACACTCACGGTTTCTTATTCTGTGTAAACTACTTTATAAAAGAACAACAAGGAAAACCCAGCCAAGCACAAACTCCATGGTGAGTTTTCTCTGTCCTCTCCTGATTACTGAATGGGGACACCTGGAAATCCCGTGGCTGGTCTCCTCTCTCGGCTGCAGGGTCCAGACTGCGCTGTTTTAATCTGCAGAGGGAGGGCCCTATTTGCATGCCCTCTGACTATATACCCAGCTTGGGATCTAAGCTGATGGAGATGGCAGGGACCAGAGCAGGTGTGACTGCTGTGACTTTGTGGCATTGACAGGATTTGGGAAAAGTGATTTTTTTATTATATGATTTTCCAGAGCACACATTTGGCCTCCCGTGCTCTTTTTACACATTTACCCACATATTGGGGTGTTTGTTTCATGTTACACCATAAAGAGTTTTGAAAATACACCCATAATTATAGAGGTTGTGTAAGGTGTCCAAGAGCATGTGTGGGGTGTGAGCCCCAGGAATTGGCCTGGGCTCCTCCCCGTCAGACCTGATGTCCTTGAAACACCTGCAGGACAGAATTGGCAGGTTCATGAGGAAGGTGGAACCTCTGCTGTTGATGGGGACAAGATGATTTTGCTTCTTTTAGATTTTCTCTAAAAATTAGAGAGAGTTAGTGTTTGTGCAGTTCTATTTTTAAGTCTCTAACATTTCAGTATCTCTACATTCCTCCCAAGTCATCTCTGGGATTATCTGCAATAGCTGTGATGCGTGTATTTGAAACAGTACGACTGCACACACTGTAGGTAAACCCTGCAGTCAGAATCAGCATTATCCAGAGTAAGCGAATCAATTTCCCACAAAATTTCCTGTATTTTCTTTGCAATTCTTCTTTCCTCATTCCTTCTTCACTCTGTCCCTGCATTACTATTGATCTTCATGTTACCTTACACTAGCTTTAATTTTCTAGAATATATAATTTTGTCATTGTATTAAGTTTACCTTTATTTCTACTTCTATTGCTCAGTCAAATACTTCACATGACCACGATATTTATTAAAGTTTTTTTACGTTTTTATTTACTTTTTTTTTTTGATGGGCAGCATTCCAAAGATGACAAAGAGCACAATATGTTCACTTTTTTTAAAAATTTCTTCTCAGTTTTCCAGAATTCATTCTTTGTGCACCACACCCAGTTCTGTGGAAAGAACCAAGATGCCCTTCAAAAGATGAATGGATAAGGAAGATGTGGTCCATATACACTATGGAGTATTATGCCTCCATCAGAAAGGATGAATACCCAACTTTTATATCAATATGGATGAGACTGGAAGAGATTATGCTGAGTGAAATAAGTCAAGAAGAAAGAGTCAATTATCATATGGTTTCACATCTTTGTGGAGCATAAGAAATAACATGGAGGACATGGGGAGATGGAGAGGAGAAGGGAATTGAGGGAAATTGGAGGGGGGGATGAACCAGGAGAGACTATGGACTCTGAAAAAACAATCTGAGGCTTTTGAAGGGGTGGGGGTTTGGAGGTTGGGTGAGCCTGGTGGTGGGTATTATGGAGGGCACGTATTGCATGGAACACTGGGTGTGGTACATAAACAATGAATTCTGGCACACTGAAAAGAAATTTAAAAATTTTAAAAATTTAAAAAAGCTAAAATCACTTGACAAGTTCTACAATAAGAATGCAATAAAGTTTGGAATGTTGTGATTAAAAAACACAATGATATGTTACCTTATAAGATTTAGAAAGACTAAAATTAACAAGATAGGGAACAACAAATGTTGAAGAGGATGTGGAGAAAGGGGAACCCTCTTACGCTGTTGATGGGAATGTAAGTTGATACAGTCACTTTGGAAAACAGTGTCTAGGTTCTTCAAAAAGTTAAAAATAGAACTACCCTTTGACTCAGCAATTGCACTATTATTTACCCCTTTGAAACATAGGTAGTGAAAAAGGGGTACCTGAGCCCCAGTATTCATAGGAGAAATGTTCACTATAGTAAAACTGTGGAAGGAACTCAGGTGTTCTTCCATATATAAATGGTATGATAATGACAATGTGGTCCATATATACAATGGAATATTACTCAGCCATCGGAAAGGATGAATACCTACCATTTCATTGACTTGGATGGAACTGGAGGGTGTTATATGAAGTAGAATGAGTCAAGCAAAGAATGATAATTATGCTGTGGTTTCCCTTCTATATGGAACATAAGGAATAGTGAGGAGGACCACAGAGAAAGTCAATTATCATACAGTTTCACTTACTTGTGGAGCATAAGGAATAACTTGAAGGGCATTAGGAGAGGGAAAGGAAAACTGAATTGCAGTAAATTGGAGGGGGATATGAAGCATGAGAGACTGTGGACTCTGAGAAACAAACTGAGGGTTTTGGAGTGGAGGGGGGTGGAGGCAAGGGTGAGCCTGATGGTGGCTATTAAGGAGGACATGTATTGCATGGAGCAGTGGGTGTGGTGCTTAAGCAGTGAATCTTGGAACACTGAAAAATAAAATAAAATAAAATAAAATAAAATAAAATAAAATAAAATAAAAAGAAATCAGAGAGGGAGACAAACCATGAGAGACTCTGGATTCTGGGAAACAAACAAGAGTTACAGAAGTGAGGGTGGTGGGGAATGGGGCAGCCAAATGATGGGTATTAAGGAGGGCAGGTGATATGATGAGCACTGGGTGTTTTACACAACTAATGAATCTTTGAACACTTCACCAAAAATTAATGATGTACTACATGTTGGCTAAGTAAATATTAAAAGAGAATAATGACTTTTTTCACGTTTTTAAAAATTTTTTTCAGTGTTCCAGAATTCATTGTTTATGCACCAAGGAAATAAGTGTTTTGAATGACACACTGGATCACTTAGAGTCCTTTATTATTTATTTCGGCCCTTTCTCTTTTATTTTAATAAATTTAAGTGGAGGATTCTCAGGTGTATTGTGGATTTTTTCCACAAAGGATCACGTGACGTGATGAACACAGGGTTTTATATATATCTCATCAACAGATGGAGCGTTGAATATTATATCAAAAGTCAGTGATGTACTATACCTTGTCTAATTGAGTTAGAAAAAAATATGCAGACCCTGGTTTCTTTGATCTGTTCTGTGTTTCTTAGTTTCTATATAATTTTTTTTTTTTTGCTCTAATCTTGCTATTTCCTTCCTTCTGCTATATTTAGGATTCGGTTGCTCTTTCCCTAGCACCTGTAGGTGTAATGTTAGGTTGTTTATTTGAGATTTTTCTTGCTTCTTGAGGTTTTCGTGTATTCTGTGTATTTCTGTCTTAAGACCACCTTTGCTGCAGAGAAATTACAGGATGGTGATAGAGGTTTTCTACTCTTTTCTTAAATTTAATTTTATTGTTTCAGTAGAGGTTTTATACTCCTGTGTGTGTGTGTGTGTGTGTGTGTGTGTGTGTGTGTGTGTTCCTCTGGCTCTGCTGGAGGTTCTTGTGATCCACAGTGAGTGCCACTGAGATTTTTATGAAGGTTTTTTTGACCTGCATCAGGATATTTGTAATTTACTGATATTTAAGGACAAGAGGAAATTAATGTAACTGACTCTTTTTTTTTTTAATATTTGTCTTCCAGTTGCAACTAAGTTTCTAAGTCAGGGAGTGAATAGGTAAGCACAGAATAATGTCAAGGAGGCTCCCTTGGGGAAACTGTTCTATGGAGAGGAATCCCCAGACCCTGACAGGAAATATGCCATAGACTCCATCTGCTCCTGCTCCTAGGATTAAAGACAGAATTGGTGAGTAGTGTGCACCCTCTGCTGGTCTGATACCCTTGTAGTTTGAGGTTTGTGTCTGGGCTCACACTGATGTCCCCTCACTGTGTCTGTTGCATAGTAATACACGGCCATGTCCTCGGCTCTCAGGCTGTTCATCTGCAGATACAGCGTGTTCTTGCCGTTGTCTCTGGAGACAGTGAATCGGCCCTTCATAGAGTCTGCATAGTATGTGTAACTACTACTACTGCTAATATATGCGACCCACTGCACCCCCTTCCCTGGAGCCTGGCGGACCCAATTCGTGTGGTAGCTACTGAAGGTGAATCCGGAGGCTGCACAGGAGAGACTCAGGGACCCCCCAGGCTTCACGAGGTCTCCCCCAGACTCCACCAGCTGCACCTCACACTGGACACCTAGTCAGACACAAGACACAAGACATCCTAGTCAGGAAACTGTCACACACCCATAATTTCTCTCACTCATATCCACTCACATCCTCAACGTCTGTTGTTCACCATGAATTACCTTTTAAAAGAGCAACAAGGAAAACCCAGCCAAGTACAAAGTTCATGGTGAGTTCTTGGTGTTCTGCCCTGATCAGTGAATGTGGACACCTGGAAATCCCAGGGCTGGGGCTCCTCTCCCAGCTGCATGGTCCGGGCTGGGCTGTTTTATTCAGTGGAAGGAAGACCCTATTTGCATGTCCTCTGAGTGTATATTTAGCTCCAGACTTAGGTTCAATTCTTTACAAGTTAAAAACAATGATTGCATTGTTTGTAGATCACTTTTTGATCTACAAAGATCACTTAGAGCACTTAGAAAGTATGTAGTATTCTTTTGTTTGTTTGTTTGGGTTTTTGTTTGTTTGTTTGTTTGTTTGTTTAAGTAATGCATTTATCAAGCTTCTGGGCAGCTCAGTGGGTTAAAACCTCTGCCTGTGGCTCAGGTCATGATCCTGTGGTCCTGGAATGGAGCCCTCCATCAGGCTCTCTGCCTAGCCAGGAGCCTGCTTCACCCACTCTGCCTGCCTCTCTGCCTACTTGTGATCTCTTTTTGTCAAATAAATAAATATATTTTTTTAAATGCATTTATTGGTAGGGAATACTGATACGGGAAATCAAGATTATAAATTCCCATTCAGAGTTAATAATTCTATCAGAGTCAAGCTGAAATATACCTTTAAAATATGAATGAATAAATTTTGCCAAACATACTAGGATTATCAGATTCCAAGCTTTCCATTGTGTTCCATTGTCCTGTGTGTCTGTTTTTAATGCCAGTACCATACTGTTTTCATGACAATAGCTTTGTAATCTAATTTGAAATTGGAGTGTGCTGACTTCGGGTGGGCTTAATCACCTGTTTGCTTCCTTTCTTTCTTTAAGAAAAATATCCATTCATTTCTTAATTTCTTTTCAGTGTTCCTGAATTCATTGTTTATGTACTGCACCCAGTGCTCCTTGCAATACTTGCCCTCCATAATGCCCACCACCAGGCTCACCCAAACTCCTATCCGCCTCCCCTCAGTTAGTTCCTCCATGTCCACAGTCTCTCATGGTTTGTCTCCCCCTCCAATTTCTCCCAACTCCCTTCTCCTCCCCATCTCCCCCTGTCCTCCATGTTATTCTTTATGCTCCACAAATAAGCAAAACCATACGATATTTGACTCTCTCAGTTTGACTTATTTCACTCAGCCATATTCTAGTGCGTGAAGAGAATGTTTTTCTTTTTTTTTTCTATTACAGCATTTTTAAAATTATTGTGTTATGTTAGTGACCATGCAGTACATCATTAGTTTTTTTTCCCCACTGTATACTTTTTCCTGCTTTGTCTGAGATTATTTGACCATAAAGTTGAGGGTCCAATCTGGGCTCTCTTCTCTGTTCTACTGGTGTATGTGTCTGTTTATGTGCCAGTACCATGATGTGTTGGTGATTACAGCTTTTTAATAAAACTTGAAATCAGGTAATGTGATGTCCCAGTTTTTCTTTTTTTTTCAACATTTCCTTAGCAGTGCGAGGTCTTCTCTGGTTCCATACAAATTTTAGGAGTGCTTGTCCCAGCACAAAATGATGAAAAAGCATTCCATGCTCATGAATTGGAATAATAAACATTGTTAAAATATCTATACTGTCCAGAGCAATCTATACTTCCAGTGCCATCCCTATCAAAATGCCAGTGGCATTTTTCAAAACAAGGACTTTGAATGACACACTAGATGAGACTGATTTCTTTTTTATTTAATTTTTATTAACATATAATGTATTATTAGCCCCAGTGGTACAGGTCTGTGAATCCTCAGACTTACAAACTTCTCAGCACTCACCACTCACTATAGCACATACTCTCCCAATGTAACCCAACCACCCCTGATTTCTTATTTTATGTTTTAAATTTTTTAATTTAAATCCAGTTCAGTTAACACACAGTACGTTACCGGTTTCAGAGGTAGATTTAGTGATTCATCAGTTGCATATAACACCGAGTGCTCATTCCATCAAGTGCCCTCCTTAATGCCCATCAGCCAGTTATCCCATCCCCCACCCCAACCACCCCTGGTTTGAACACAAAATTTTGAGTATAATTTCAGGATTTGGACTGGGGAATATTCCTCCTAGAATTCTATATTTATTTATTTATTTATATATTCTCACAATATTATCTGCTTAAATTCCTTTTAAAATTACGTTCAGTTAGCCACCATTACTTTTGGCTACTGTATTCAACATTTCTTTATTTGTATATAACACCCAGTGCTCATCCAACACATGTCCTTATTGCCTATTACCAAATTAACCCATCCCCTGACCCCCACCTCTCCAAAACACTGTTTGTTCCCCCAGAGAAATATATTGATTTCTGATGTTATTTATTTGGGGATTTCTCTTTTATTTTTGATAAATCTAGGCAGAAGTTTCTCAATTTTATTTTTTTCCAGAGAAACAGATCTTGATTTTTTAATCTGTTCTCTCTCTCTTTTTAAATTTTATATCATTTATTTCTGCTCTAGTCTCTAGTATATCCTTCCTTTTGCTGTATTTAAGCTTTAGTCATTGTACTTTCTCAAGATCCTTCAGGTGTAACATTAGCTGGACTCTTTTTCATTTTTTAGAGTTTTTTTGTATTTATTTGACAGAGAGAGAAATCACAAGTAGGCAGAGGCTGGCAGAGAGAAAGAGAGGGGAAAGCAAACTCTCCACTGAGCAGAGAGCCTGATGTGGGGCCCAATTCCAGGACCTTGAGATCATGACCTGAGACAAAGGAAGAAGCTTAACCCACTGAGCCACCCAACACGTTAGTGTGTCTTTCAGATTTTTCTTGCTTCTTGATGTCTTCTTGCATGCTGTATATTTCTCTATTAGGACCACCTTTGCTGCAGAAAAAATAGGACAAAGTGATGAAGGTTTTATTCTCTTGTGAGAGTAAATAAGTGTGTGTGTGTTTGTGTGTGTGTGAGAGAGAGAGAGAGTGTGTGTGTGTGTGTGTGTAATGTTCAGACTCCACATCCAAAACACACCTGGTGTAGGTTTCAGTGCTTTCCCATGTTGTTGCTAATATTGATGCTGTGAACTTTGTTTAAGATAGTGACACCACCCACCCCCACCAAGCCCCTTTCTTCTTTTGCTTTAGACTGTTTATGCCTCTGTGGCCTCATGTCCAGCATGCACTTTATGCTCCTTCTATCAAGTGTACAGCTTCATCTGGGTGGACTGTGCTGCATACTGTGTGCCTCTGGGATTCCTGTAAAGTTGACAAGCATCAGGAAATTTGTGATTCACTGGTATTTTAGGACAGGAATAAACAATGTGAGTGACTCTGTATTTTCTGCATTTTAGTATAATTATTTTCCAATTAGAACAAACTTTTGAAGTCAGAGAGTGAAGAGGTAAGCACAAAATCATGTGTGCAGAGAGGGTCCCTGATGGAAACTTCTATGGAGAGGAATCCCCAGACCCTTACAGGAAACCTGCCCATAACCCCCTTCTGCATCTACTCCTGTGCTTAAAGACAGAATTAGTGATTAGTGTGCACCCGCTGGTGGTCCAGACCCCTCTTACAGTGAGGTTTGTGTCTGGACTCAAACTGATGTCCTCCCACTCTGTCTCTTGCACAGTAATACAGGGCTGTGTCCGGGGCTCTGAGGCTGTTCATCTTCAGATACAGCGTGTTTTTGCCGTTGTCTCTGGAGATGGTGAACTCGCCCTTCATAGAGTCTGCATAGTTTGTGCTACTTCCATCATAGCTAGTCCATGCGACCCACTGCAGCCCCTTCCCTGGAGCCTGGCGGACCCAGCTCATGTCATAGCTACCGAAGGTGAATTCATAGGCTGCGCAGGAGAGTCTCAGGGACCACCAGACTTTACCAGGTCTCGCCCAAACTCCACCAGCTGCCCCTCACATTGGACATCTGCAGACATAGACGTCCTTGTGAGGAAACTGTGACACATCCATGGTTTCTCTAAGTCATATCCACTCACATCCTCAAGGTCTCTTGCTCACCATGAATTACCTTTTAAAAGAGCAACAAGGAATACCCAGCCAAGTGCAAACTCCATGGTGAATTGTTAATGTTCTGTCTTGATTACTGAATGGACCACCTGGAAATACTGTGCTGGGGTTCCTCTCCCAGCTGCAGAGTCAGGGCTGCGCTGTTTTAATCAGCAGATGGAAGGTCATATTTGCATATTCTCTGCATATATAACACATTTTCCAGGTAGCATTCTCAAGATGGCAGTGACCTAGAGCATTCGTGAGGGTCCTGGTGGAGTTTGTTCAGCAAGATATCTTTGAGGAAACCATGCTCTTTTATTTTGTGGTTTTCTTAGAGAAACTACTTAGCACCCATTATCTTCGTTTTTTTCACATATGCACCCCATTATTGTGTTGTAGGTACTTATTTTACCACTATTTTACAGGTGGATATGTACACACTGCAGCACAGAATTGTTGTGTGAATGTCCAGGGGCACACAGCAGGTGAAATTAAGCCACAGAGTGTGAGTCTATGCTCCTCACCATGGGACCTATTTGCTCCCTTTAGCCTTCTGCAGGACAGAGTTGGACATGAGATTCACAGGCTTCCTGAATTTGCAGAAGTCCCAGTAGACTGATGTGTGGAGACCAGGACTTTTTGTCACAGAAACTTGGAGACACTGAGAACCATTGACAGAGACTCACAGAGCTGCTGAAGACACTGTGGGTTATCAACAACTACAAGGGGCATTTATACCTTATCTCTTGGAAGACATCAATGGTAAACTTCAATAAGGATAAAAGAATGGAATTATTAGTTAAGCAATTAACCTCAGAACACCTGAAATCAGAAAGCATGCTGCTAAATACAATTCTTTGTCTTTAAAATGGGGGTCACTGTACTTCTACATTCATATTTATTTCAATGATGATATCAATTATGTTTATCCCAATGCTTTGCCCTTGGCAAGTGTGGTTATTACCATTTTAATGGTTTATTCCAAAACATGGAGGACTCTTCTGAATTTCCAAAGATTTACAAAATGTTTACTGTGTCCTTTCTGGGAGAACTTAACAGAGCACTTAGCTAGAAGCCCTTGAGAGAAGACCAGGCCCAATCCACCTCTTGTCCTGGATTATGCGTTCCATGGTTTTTGAGTCAGAGGCATTGTGAGTGCACCCTGATGGTCCCAGTACACCAGCAGTTGTCACAGACCCTTGCAGAGATAACAAGGACTCCTCTTCGCTCTTCCCAATTTATCCAACATATGAGGAGTTACCACTCAGCATAACCATTACAGATTGTCCTTTTGAAAGGATATGTCCTCATACTTACTTCCTTTACTTGAGATACTCATTCTGCTCCTTGACTACAATATCCTGCTCTAATTATTGTATTCAGAGGGGAGCAGGAATCTTGAATCAAGTCCCTATGATCTATCAGGTACCCTCAAACCGCTGAGATCTTTCCCTCCCGAGGGTATAATTTTATAGATTCTATTATATGGGAAATGTCTCCTCTCTGAGTAGGGTGAGGGTCAACTACTTGTCCTGGGAATAGTAGACCTAGAAACCATGTCTCTATATGTTTCCAACTATATTTGATGTGAATCACTAATGAAATTTCCATAGATCTGAGAATTGTGTTCAACAGGTATTGGATTTTAGTCATTCTGACAGGTATGAGGTAACATCTTTCCATGGTTTTGATTTGTGCTTTCCCGATGATGACTGATGTTGAGTGTCTTTTCATGTACGTGATATCCTTCTGGATGACTTCCTTCAATAAATGTTTATTCCTTTCTTCTGCCCATTTCTTAACTGCATTATTTGTATGTTGAGTGTGGTAAAGTCTTTATAGATTATGGATATTAAACGTTATCAGATATGCAATTATCTTCTCCCATTTATGACTCACATGTGGAATTTGTGAAGGAAAACAGATGAATATAAGGGAAGTGGCAAAAGAAAAAAGAGGAGGGAGGGAAACAACCATAAGTGACTCTTAGTAATAGAGTACAAACCACAGGTTGATGGAGGGAGATGAGTGAAGACTGGGGAGATGGATGATGAGCATGAAAGAAGGCACTAGTTTTGATGAACACTAGGTGTTGTATGTAAGTGATGAATTACTGAATTAGTCCCAGGGGTCACAGTCTCAGGGGCTACAGGAGCTCCTACTTCTACCCCAGTACTGCTAAAACTGCAAGCAGTATTAGTCCAGAGAGCTTACTTCCAAGGCTGCCTTTGCCATGGCTGTATGGGCAGGATCCAAACTACCCCCTCCAGACACAACCATGATGAGGTGGTCATGTGTGACAGTCCAGATGGTTTACACTACTTCAGTGCAAATAGCTTAGAATTAAGACATGGGCATCCATTGCCTCCTGCTTCCCAGAGACCCACTGCTTCTTAGTGACCATCTATGTCTCCTCATCATTGTCTGCCTAGAATTGGGTTCTCTCTCTCAGGGCCACGTTGGATTACCTTCTTTTATGGTGCAGCCTCCTCTTAATTCTGAAGCTCAAAATCTGCAATTTTATCTACCAGAGAATGTCAGGGTCTTGTCCTTTCAGGCCATATCCGAGAGGGAGCTTGTCTTGCCACACTCAGAGGTCATTCTGAAATTTTCCTGAGCAATGAACACATCCTCTGATAGGAATTTACTGACTTTTCTTGAGAAATATGTCTGTCACTCTATGCTTATCCATTTTGCAAAGCTCCTAGCTCATGCACATATATAGATTGTTAAAATTCCCACAATTTCTGGGAAGTACCCTCTGTTTTTGATGTTGTTTTGACTTGGCCATGGTTTTCCCTTGGTCATGGTGTTGTGCTCATTAACATCCTTGTAACATGACTGTTCATTCTTATTGCTTGGTTCTTTTCTCCATATGTGATGACTTGTTGCAAACTTGACTGCAGTTTTGTTTTATCCAGAGGTTCTCCACAGTTTGTCGCTGCAAAGTGGAGCTTTGATTTGTAGACAGGAGCTGCTCCAGTGTCTAATGGAGAGGAGATGTGGACAGCTCATTGTAACACAAGATAAGATGTGACTGACTAATGTGAGACAGGAAAAGTATTGGGGGAGTGTAGAGATTCCTGTTGGGGGGAGATTTCAGTTCTTAAAGATGTTTCTTTCTTTTTTAAGTAAAAACTACCGAAGTACAGTGTAGTTTTGAAACTAATAGTATAATGCAGACATTGGAAAAAATTGCTGGTTTTAATGATTAGTACCTGTCCAAAGAATGGACATAGCAGGATATTATTTTTTTAAAGTAGTTTGGGGGTCAAGTTGTTTCCAGTGTCTTATATTACAATAAGGTTGCTTCTCCCCCTAGATATTTAGCTGAGGCACTCAGAAAATGTATTATTTATATGCTTTCCACAAGAACCATGAACCTGAAGAAGATGCAGAGGAATAATTTTGCATCATATGTGAGTTTCTCTGCCCTGTTCAGTTTCTACGTTACATAGATATTTTTGAAAGCTCATTGTCAATCATGGGAATATAAATAAAACATAATTAAAATTAGGAAGTTTCTGTGAAGATGCTAAAAGGACATGTGTAATATGTTTATGTCATAAGTTTAAGGCATTTTTGGGAAAGATTGATGCCCATAACTATACTAGGGGTAATCATGGAGCAGAAATTCAGGGTATCATTTGTAACAGTGGATTAAAGAATCAGCATATAATTCAAATCCCTGTATGTTAAGGGAGTTGGTGAGTCTAATTTTATGTGGCAATGATATCAGCCAGTGGACATAATTTATTTCTGATGTGGGATCTGTGTCTCTGTGGCAAGGAGACAATTCTGGTCAGGGAGACAGGAGAAGGTCTGTTGGGACATTCCTTCTTCTCCCAAAGTTACCTTCAGAAGAATCTCTCCCTTCTCCCAGTCCCTGTTTGGGTCTGCCTGTCACCTTTGGGAATGTTGTCATTATGTCCACCCATGATGGGGTTTACCTGGCATTTGGAAGTGCCATAAAATTGATTTTACATCAAGATACTGGAGGCAGTCTGGCTGTCACTTCCCTCAGATATTCTGCAGTCTCTCACCTCTTTGGTTTTACCAGGTGATATCAAATCCTGTTAGTTAAATGTTCTGTTGTAGCACAGTGCAATGAAGAGACAAATTGGTTACAACCTTGGTTCAGTACTTGGAAGGAAACTCAGAAAGAGAGTCAGAATATTTCCTTCCCATGTATCATCATCAGCAACAAAGTCCCGGGGAACCTGGGAGGTGATACGTTGTGAGACAGCAGTCTTCAGGGGCCCATAGAACACAGGTAGATGGACTTAATCTCATGTCCACCCTCCGTGGAATGTGCATATGTTTTATTTCTTGTATGTGTAGTTATCCACATTGTGATATCATTCCTGAAACAAAGCCTCCATCCCTTCCTGCAAATGAAAGTCTTTTTTTTTTTTTAAATGTGGACTGTTTTTATTGTGGTCACCTCTATGAGTCTGACATACAGCTCTTAGTACTAATCCACACAGATACACAAACATGAACTGCATCTGCCCATCTTTTCTTAGAAACTGAAAATTGCTGATGCACAATGGGGCATTAGTTTGTGTAATTTGACAACTCCGTGCATTATGCTGTTCTCACCACAAGTGTAGCTACCACCTTACAACGTCACTCAAATACTCTTTACTGCTTCCCTATACTGTACCCTTTAGCCCCATGACTGATTCATTCCATACCTAGAAGCCTGTATCTCCACTCTTCTTCATCTGTTTTGGCCGTTCTCCTACCTCATAAATACAGAGATGAAAGTCATCTTGATTTGTGTTTCCATCCCGGGTTATACCAGTTTTTATAATCAAAGGCTGAAATTCACACATGTCAGCTGTCATGGTGGGACAATGGCTCATGATGTGGTTCAGAGTCAAATACCACAAAATCATCATATCCACAGGCTCCTGGAAAGGATGAGAAAAAAATATCTTTAAAGTAAATTTACACAATCTCTCAGAGATGCATGGACTTTGTTGTCCAAAGATACTCCCACTGGCGCTGATGGTTAGTGGTCAATGGACTCAAGAGCACATGCCTGATCTCCCTGTGACATGGGACCTGGTGAGGCCACGCATTTAGGAATATTTTCTCCAATTCTAGTCTCTGCCTTATTGCATTCTGCTGTGGGGACATTTAAAAAGGATTCATGCATCATATCCCTCCTAAACTAGCAAAGTCAATCTGCCTGTCCACTGTGAGTTTTGATGGATTCTTTGACTTTCTTTTTTAAATTTTTTAAAAATTTTTTCAGTGTTCCAAGTCCTTTGAATTTCAATTAGTAAATTCAACCTAATGGGAGAGCAGTAAATAAATACATAAATAAATAAATAAATAAATAAATAAATAAATGCTACCCTTCAACATCTTTGAAGGATTTACAGGGACTTTTTACAACAAACGCAGCAGGGAAATTCAATTCCAGTTCAACTTCAGGTCACAGCTCTGATCTGTCTCTGTTTTTGTTTTCTCAGCTCAGACCCTTTGACCTTGCTAGATGAGTACAGGACCTTTGTTCTGTCTCCACATCAACCAGTTTCCATCCCTGAATGGATCTTGTGCATCAGAAAGACTGCAAACTGTCCATAACATCCAAAATGCACCTGTGTTCACTGCACGGAGACATGGAGTGGTGCTAGTAATATTCCCACAATTCTTGTCCTTGGAGAGCACCCCTTACTACTTGCTCATATCCCCGGGCTCACTGCCAGGATGTGCATTCCTCTCTGAGTCTCCTAGTGAGTGTGGTTATGTAGGTGGACAACATATGTCAACCATTACTGCAAAATAATATAATAATTGCATAATATTTAATGGAATTGTACATTGGAAGAGCAATTGAACCATAAGACAACTTGATCAGAGCAGAGAGAGAAATAAATTAGGATATTCTGAAATAAAACACCATATTTCAACTTTAAGCTTCAACATATACAGAAGAAGGAATTTATCACACCCTCTTTGCTACTAGAAAATGTGGGATGGGGTTGTTAGGATGGCAGAGGAGAAGGGTTCCCTAGGGTTGGATTTCTAGAGCACAGCTAGGTAGTCATCAAGTCATTCTGAGCAGCCAAGAAGTCAATCAGAGGTCTGAGAGATCAAAAACTGCAAGTCTTCAAATAGAAAATCGATCTCCTTTTGTTATGTAGGAAGTGCAGAGAGTTGTCTTGGGACAGATATAGCTGTGGGGGTGACATCAGGGATGGAGCCTACTTCTGGAAGCTGCCACAATGTATTGTAGCAGCAGAGCACAACATATGAACTTTTAGAAGTGTGCTACTGTGGGGATGGGGCTGGCATAAAGGTGCTGAAGTGGCAAAGTGGGGCAGAATTCCAAGGTCTGAGGTCTGCTGAGGCACAGGAAGGATGTGTGGTACCATTGTGATGCACAGATGCTAGGCAAAGAGCCAGGAACTTGGTTGAACAGTGAGTCTAAGTACAGGCTTTCTGCTCTGATTTGCCATAAACGGTGAACCACAATCCGGTCATGGGATCTCTTTCCTGAGACCCGTGGGCAAATGGAAAAAGGTATGAGACTCTCCCCTGAAGGAATAGCATGGGTTCACACCATAGGAGTCCCTAATTTTGAAGTTTTGAAACTCAATCATGTGCCTGAGATACAGCAGCTGAGACACAGGTAGGGTGAACATGGGTTTCAGATGGAAACATTGGAGAGAAAGGGGTTGGTTGCTTTTCTGTGAGGGCCCACTGAAGAGTGGGGTGTATGTGAAATTTTAACCCCTGCCTAGAGAGCAGATGCCATATTCAACCTACCCATCAGTGCCATAAGGAAGCAAAACAGTGGCACCTAGTGGAGGGCAGACCTGCTTACACCAAGCTCTGTCCCCTGCTCCCAAGATGTGCATTTCCACTAGGGCAAAATCCCTGAGAATAACCACAACAGACACCTTCCCAAGAAGATCCACAGAACAATTCCATCTCAGCAAGTTCAATGATCATAGAGTGTGGCACACTTAGTTCCCGGGAAAGTAGGCTTAGCTTTCTCTCTCTTTTATTTTTTTATTCTTAAGGTTTTATTTTTATTTTTGATTTATTTTCTGATTCATCTTTCTTTACTTTTAATATTACTTTCTCCTAATATTTTCTTTTTAAGTTTAGTTTTTATAAATACCTATATTTAATTATTTTTTTCTATTTTTAATTTTATAATTCATATATATTTTATTTATTGTGATCTATATTCTATTTAAGAAGCATTCACTAAAGGGGAGAAGTCAGAGAGGGATGTGAACCATGAGAGATTCTGGACCCCGGGAAACTACCTAAGGATTTCAGAGGGGAGAGGGTAATAGGGTGATGGGTATTGGGGAAGGCATGTGCTGTGATGAGCACTGGGTGTTATATGTAACTAATTAATCATTGAACACTACATCAAAAACTAATGGTGTACTATACAGTTGCTAACTGAACATAATAAAAATTTAAATAAAAAAGAAGCATTCACTATGATGAATCCTCACTTTATATGTCTTAAGTATTTCCCTTATCTTATCTTATTTTCTGGAAAAAATGAAAAGATGAATAGAATCTTCTACAAAGAAGACATACAAATGGCTAACGGACACATGAAAAAATATCCAACATCATTATTTTTTTTCAGTGTTACAAGATTCATTGTTTATGTACCATACCCAGTGCTCCATGCAATATGTGCCCTCAACAATACCCACCACCAGGCTCACCTAACCTCTCATCCTCCTCCCTTGCAAAACCCTTAGTTTGTTTCTCAGAGTCCACAGTCTCTCATGGTTTGTCTCCCCCTCTGATTTCCCCCAACTCCCTTCTCCTCTCCAGCTCCCCAGGTCCTCCGTGTTATTCCTTATGCTCCACAAATTAATGAAACGATATGATGATTGACTCTCTCTGTTTGACTTATTTCACTTAGCATAATCTCTTCCAGTCCCATCCATGTTGATACAAAATTCGGGTATTCATCCTTTCTGATGGAGCCATATACTCCATAGTGTATATGAACCACATCTTCCTTATCAATTCGTCCATTGAAGGCCATCTGGGTTCTTTCCACAGTTTGGCGACTGTGGCCATTGCAATTTAAGGGTCATAGGGAAGCTCTATTTTTAATTTCTGTTTCTTATTAACATAAAATGTGTTATTAGCCCCAGGGATACAGGTCTGTGAAGCTCTTTTAATTGCTTAAGGAATCTCCACACTCTTTTCCAAAGTGGCTGCACCAACTTGCATTCCCACCAACAGCATAAGAGGGTTCCCCTTTCTACACATTTTCTCCAACACTTGTTGCTTACTGTCTTGTTAATTTTGGCCATTCTAACTGGTGTAAGGTGGTATCTCAATATGGTTTCAATTTGAATCTCCCTGATGGCTAGTGATGATGAATATTTTTTCATGTGTCTGATATCCATTTGTATGTCTTCATTGGAGAATGTCTGTGTTCATGTCTTCTCCCCATTTTTTGACATGATTATCTCTCTTGTGAATGTTGAGGAGCTCTTTATAGTTTTATTTTTAATTTATTTTTTAATTATTTTTTTTAAATTTATTTTCAGCATAACAGTTTTCATTGTTTTTGCACCACACAAATTGCTCCATGCAGTCCGTGCCCTCTCTAATACCCACCACCTGGTTCCCCCAACCTCCCACACCCCCACCTCTTCAAACCTTTCAGATTGTTTTTCAGAGTCCATAGTCTCTCATTGTTCACCTCTCCTTCCAATTTCCCCCAAATGCCTTCTCCTAACTCCCCATGTTCTCCATGCTTTATAGATCTTTGATATCAGCCTTTTGTCTGTATTGTCAATTGTGAATATTTTCTCGCATTCCGTGTGTTGCCTCTTTGTTTTGTTGACTGTTTCCTTTGCTGTGCAGAAGTTTTTGATCTTGATAAAGTTCCAAAAATTCATTTTTGCTTTTGTTTCCTTTGCCTTCAGAGACATACCTTGAAAGGAGTTGCTCTGACTGATGTTGAGGAGGTTACTGCCTATGTTCTACTATAGGATTTGTTTCTTTTTTTAAATAATTATATTTAATTTTTTAATTTTAAAATTTCTTTTCAGTGTACCCAAATTCATTGTTTATGTACCATGCCAAGTGCTCCATGGAATACGTGCCTCCATAATACCCACCCACCAGGATCACAAAATCTCCCACCCCCTGCCACTTCAAAACCCTCAAATTGTTTCTCAGAGTCCACAGTTTCTCATGATTCGTCTCCCCTTCCAATTTCCCCCAACTCCTTTCTCCTCTCAAGTTCCCCATGTCATCAGTGTTATTTCTTATGCTCCACAAATAAGTGAAACCATATGATAATTGACTCTCTCTGCTTGACTTATTTCACTCAGCATAATCTCTTCCAGTCCCATCCATGTTGCTACAAAAGTTGGGTATTCATCCTTTCTGATGGAGGCATAACACTCCATAGTGTATATGGGCACATCTCCCTTATCCATTCATCCGTTAAAGGGCATCTTGGTTCTTTCCACTGTTTGACGACCGTGGCCATTGCTGCTATGAACATTGGGGTAAAAATGCCCCTTCTTTTCACTACATCTGTATCTTTGGGGTAAATACCCAATAGTGCAATTGCAGGGTCATAGGGAATCTCTATTTTTAATTTCTTAAGGAATCTCCACACTGTTCTCCAAAGTGGCTGCACCAACTTGCATTCCCACCAACAGTGTAAGAGGGTTCCCCTTTCTCCACAACCTCACAACACTTGTTTACTCTCTTGTTAATTTTGGCCATTCTAACTGGTGTAAGGTTGTATCCCAATGTGGTTTTGATTTGAATCTCCCTGATGGCTAATGATGATGAGTATTTTTCCATGCATCTGTTAGCCATTTGTGTATCTTCATTGGAGAAGTGTCTGTTCATATCTTCTGCCCATTTTTTGATGTGATTATCTGTATTGTGTGTGTTGAGTTTGAGGAGTTCTTTATAGATCTTAGATATCAGTCCTTTGTCTAACGTCATTTGAAAATATGTTATCCCATTCCATGGTTTGCCTCTTTGTTTTGTTGAGTTTTTCCTTTGCTGTACAGAAGCTTTTGATATTGACAAAGTCGAAGAGTTCATTTTCGCTTTTGTTTTCTTTGCCTTTGGAGACACATCTTGAAAGAAGTTATGGTGGCTGATGTAAAAGAGGTTAATATCCATGTTGTCTTCTAGAATTTTGATAGATTCCTGCCTCACATTGAGGCCTTTTATCTAGTTCCAGTTTATCTTTGTGTATAGTGTAAGAGAACGGCCAAGTTTAATTCTTCTACACATAGCTGTCCAATTTTCCCAGCGCCATTTACTGAAGAGACCATCTTTTTTCCACTGGATATTTTTTCCTGCTTTGTTGAAGATTATTTGATCATAGAGTTGCAGATCCATTACTGGGCTCTCTACTTTGTTCCACTGGTCTTTGTGTCTGTGTTTGTGCCAGTACCATGCTGTCTTTGGGACAAAAGTTTTGTAGTATATCTTGAAATCAGGAAACGTGATGCCTCCAGCTTGGTTTCTCTTTTTCAACATTTCCTTAGCAATTTGGGGTGTTTTCTGGTTCCATACAAATTTTAGGATTGTTTGTTTCAGCACAAAGTGGCCTGAAAAACATGGAAAACATTCCATGCTCATGGATTAGAAGAATAAACATTGTTATAAATCTATACTGCCCAGAGCAATCTATACTTTCAGTGCCATCGTGATGAAAATTAAACCGGCATTTTTCAAAACAAGGACTTTGAATGACACAATTGAGCAGACTGATTTCTTATATTATACTTTAAAGTATTTTAATTCAAATTCAGTTCAGTTAACACATGGTGCATTACTGGTGTCAGGGGCAGATTTAGTGATTCATCAGTTGCATGTAACAACTAGTGCTCATTCCATGTAGTGCCCTATTTAATGCCCTTTGGCCAGTTACCCCATCCCCCACAGCTACCCCTAGTTTAGTATATGTGCTGCCGAAGCGAGCACAGCTACCCCTAGTTTAAACACAAAATTTTGAATATAATTTCAAGATTTGGATTTGGGAATGTTGATCCTAGAATTATAGCTTTATTTATTTATTTTTTCACAACATTAATAATCTGCTTACATTCTTTTAAAAATTATGTTCAGTCACCATGTAGTACATCATTAGTTTTTGATGTAGTGTTCATCAATTCATTATTTCTGTGTAACGCTCACTGTTCCTCCCAGCTTGTGCCCTCTTTATCGCATATCCGAAGTTAACCCATCCCCTGACCCCCACCCCTCCAAAACCCTGTTTGTTCCACAGAGAAACATATTGATTTCTGATTTCATTTATTTGGGGGTTTTCTCTTTTCTTTTTGATAAGTCTAGGCAGAGATTTCTCAGTTTTATTTTATTTTTTCCAATGAAATAGACCTTGTATTTTTTTTAAGATTTTATTTATTTATTCGACAGACAGAGACCACAAGTAGACAGAGAGGCAGGCAGAGAGAGGAAGGGAAGCAGGCTCCATGCTGAGCAGAGAGCCTGATGTGGGGCTCGATCCCAGGACCCTGGGATCATGACCTGAGCCGAAGCCAGAGGCTTTAACCTACTGAGCCACCCAGGCACCCCTAGACCTTGGTTTTTTTAATCTGTTCTGTTGCTTTTTGTTTTTTATATCATTTATCCCTGCTCCAGTCTAGTATTTCCTTCCTTCTGTTGTATTTAGGCTTCAGTCACTGCACTTTCTCTAGCTCCTTCAGGTGTAATGTTAGGTGTTTTCTTTTAGATTTTCCTTGCTTCTTGAGGTCTTCTTGCATGCTGTGTATTTCTGTCTTAGGACCACCCATGTTAATTAGGTGAAAGTGATGAAAGTTTTATACTCTTGTGTGAGTGTGAGTGTGTGTGTGTGTGTGTGTGTGTGAGTGTGTTTAATGTTCAAGCTCCATATACACACTACACCTGATGGGATTTCAGTGCTTTCTAATGTTGTCACTAATATTGATGCTCTGAGCATTGTTTAAGACAGTGACACCCCCTTCCAAAGACGCTTTCTTCTTTTACTTTGAATTATTGATGTCTCTGTGGCCTCATGTGCAGCTTGCACTTTATGCTCCTTCTATCAAGAGTCCATGTTGATCTGGGTGGACATGTGATGCATACTGAGTGCCTTGGGATGCCTGTAAGGGCTCAGTTGATGAGCATCAGGATATTTGTGATTCATTGGTATTTAGGGACAGGAATAAACAACGTGAGTGACTCTGTATTTTGTGCATTTTAATATAATTGTTTTCCCATTAGAACAAATTTTCAAAGTCAGAGAGTGAAGAGTTAAGCACAGAATCATGTGTGCAGAGAGGGCCCTGAGGCAAAGTGTTCTCTGGAGAGGAGTCACCATATCCTGACAGGAAACTTGCCCATAACCTCCATCTCCATCTTCTCCTGGACTTAAAGACAGAATTGGTGAGGAGTGTGTACCCTCTGGTAGTCCCTATCCTCTCCTACAGTGAGGTTTCTGTCTGGGCTCACACTGATGTCCCCTCACTGTGTCATTGCATAGTAATATATGGCAATGTCCTTGGCTCTCACAATGTTCATCTACAGATACAGTGTATTATTGCCATTGTCTCTGGAGATGGTGAATTGGCCTTTCACAGAGTCTGTGTAGCTTTTGCTACTTCCATCATTGCTAATGCATGCGATCCACTGCAGCTCCTTCCCTGGAGCCAGGCTGACCCAGCTCATGTGGTAACTGCTGAAGGTGAATCCAAAGGCTGCACAGGAGAGTCTCAGGATCCCCCAGGCTTCACCAGGTCTCTCCCAGACTCCCCCAGCTGCACCTCACACTGGACACCTGAGGACACAAGACATCCTGGTCAGGGAATTGTCACAGACCCACTGTTTCTGTTACTCATATTCACTCTCACACTCAAGGTCTCTTGCTCACCATGAATTAAATTTTAAAAGAGCAACAAGGAAAATCCAACCAAACACAAACTCCATAGTGAGTTGTCTGTGTTCTGTCTTGATTACTGTTTGGAACACCTAGAAATCCTGGTGCTGGGCTTCCTCTCCCAGCTGCATGGTCAGGGCTGGGCTCTTTTAATAGGCAGAGAGAAGGCCCTATTTGCATGTTTTCTGAGTATATAACAAATTTTCCAGATACCATCCTCATGATGGCAGTGACCTAGAGCAGTTGTGAGGGTCCTGGGGGAGTTTGGTCACCATGATATCTTTGATGAAGCTGCACCCTTTTATTTTGTGATTTTGCTAGAGAAACTGCTTAGCACCCATTATTTTCCTTTTTTCACATGTGAACCCCATCATTGTGATGTGGGTTACCAGTTTTACCACTATTTTATAGATGGATATGTACACACTGCAGCACAGAATGATTGTGTGAATTTCCAGGTGAGCACAGCAGGTGAAGTTGAGCCCCAGTGTCTTAGTCTGTGCTCCTCACCATGGGAACTGTTTGCTCCCTTGAACCTCCTGCAGGACAGAGCTGGACATGAGGTTAGCAGGCTTTCTGAATTTCCAGAAGTCCCAGTAGACTGATGTGTGGAGATCAGGTCTTTCTGTCATAGAACCTTGGAGACACTGAGAAGCCTTGACAGAGACTCACAGAGCTTCTGGGGATGTTGTGGGTTATCAACAACCATAAGGGGCATGTATGCCTGTTCTCTCTGTATACGTCAATGGACAATTTTAAAAAAGATAAAAGAATGGAATTATTAGTTCAACAATTAACGTCAGAACACCTGAGATCAGAATGCATGCTGTTAGTTAAAGACAATTCTTCATTTCTGAAATGGTGATCATTGTACTTCTACACTCATATTTATTGCCATGATGATATAAATGATATTTATCCCAATGCTTCCCCCTTGGCAAGTTTGGTTTTTGTCATTATGACGGTTTATTCTGAAAATGTAGGACTCTTCTGTATTTCCACAGATTTACAAACTGTTTAATGTGTTTCTCTCTGGGAGAAGTTATCAGAGCATTTAGCTAGAAACCATAGGGAGGAGACCAGCCCTCAACCAACCTCTTGTCCTGGATCATGAGCTCCGTGGTTCTTGAGTCAGAGGGATTGTGAGTGCACCCTGATGGTCCCAGTGCACCAGCAGGTGTCAAAGACCCTTGCAGAGATACAGGGACTCCTCTTTTCTCTTCCCCATTTATACAGCATTCGAGGAGTTACCCTCTCAGCGTCACCACTACAGATTGTCCTGTTGAAAGGATATGTCCTCATACGTACCTCCTTTACTTGAGCTCCTCACTCAGCTCCTTAGGCTACAGCATCCAGCTGTATTGTATTCAGAGGTGAGCAGAAACCTTGGATGAGGTCCCTATGATCTATAAGGTGCCCGCACACCATGAGGTCTTTCCTTTCTGATGGTATAAATTCATGGGTTCTACTGTATGGGAAATGTCTCCTATTTCAGTAAGGTGAGGGTCAGCGGTTTGTCCTTGGAGGAATAGTCCTAGAAACTATGTCTCTATATGTTTCCAATTATATTTGTTGTGAATCACTAATGAAATTGCCATTGGTCTGAGAATTGTGTTCAGGCAGGTATTGGATTTTAGTCATTCTGACAGGTATGAGGTGACATCTTTCCATGGTTTTGATTTGTGCTTTCCCGATGATGACTGATGTTGAGTGTCTTTTCATGTACATGATATCCTTCTGGATGTCTTCCTTCAATAAATGTTTATTCCTTTCTTCTGCCCATTTCTTTACATTATTTGCATGTTGAGTGGGGGAAAGTCTTAAGAGATTATGGGTATTAAACTTTATCAGATATGTCTTTTACACCTATCTTCTCCCATTTATGACTCATATGTTGAATTTATGAAGGAAAACAGATGAACATAAGAGAAGTGGCAAAAGAAAAAAGGAGGGAGGGAAACAACCATAAGTGACTCTTAGTAATAGAGAATAAACCGCAGGTTGATGGAGGGAGAGGAGTGAGGACTGGGGAGATGGATGATGAGCATGAAAGAAGGCACTAGTTTTGATGAACACTAGGTGTTGTATGTAAGGATGAATCAGTGAATTAGTCTCAGGGGTCATAGTCTCAGGGGTCGCAGGAGATCCTGCTTGTACCCCAGTACTGCTAAAACTGCAAGCAGTATTAGTCCAGAGAGCTGGCTTCCAAGGGCTGCCTTTGACATGGCTGTCTGGGCAGGTCCAGACCGCTGGAGAGATCCCAATCAGAGAGAGCGTGCTGAGATTTTCCTGTGGGCAGGTGCTGCGAGTGTTCAGGCTCTTGCCAGTCCTTGAGAGCACCAGCCAGTTGCCTGCACAGACCTCTCTCAAGGAAGGGTGTGGAGCCTGACTCAGACTATGGTCACAGGGTGCACGTGCAGAGTGCAAAAGACTGGGGTTCGAGAGATTGCTGGCTGGCCTCCACACCAGATTCTCTCATGTGCTCTGCATCCCAGGCACTCTCACGTGCACTGGCAGCTCAGGGACCATGGCCTGAATGCTTCGCCGCACTCTCTCTGGCAGGGCACTGGTGGTGGCTGTCCTGGGTATGTGGGGTTAATTAAGCCCGTGCCCCTAACTTCCCAATTCTACCAATTTCCCCTTAAGATCTTTTGGTCTTTTTGAATGATTTTAACCAGACTCCAAGTTAATACTGGTTCTCAATCACAGGGTACTCTTGAATTGGGGTATTAGTTTCTAATGGGTCTCTTCTGTTGGCTCCCTCCCCCTTTTCCTTATCTTCCATATCAGTCTACATTCCCACTCCACTTTAACTGTCCACTGGTGTCTTCTGCCCCTGTAGAGATCCAGAAGTGTATAATCCTACACCTCACTCTGATTTCATGTGTGTTCAGGGTGATCTGGTAGATAATCAGCTCACTTTAGGGGACCAATTGAAACAACATCTCCTACTTCTCCACCATCTTGCTCCCTCTTCCCATGTTTTAGAATTCTTAATTTTACATTATAATAGTTAAATAGCTCAATTGCAGGATATTGAGGAGAAGAGTAAACATTCCCTGAGAGCTTCACCTAGTCTACTGGGGAAAAGGTTGGTGTATTTTTGGCTGTATTCAGGATACTTGGCTCATATCAGGTGAAATGAAGAACTTCTTATTTATTTTCTTTTTAAAATGAGTGTGGTTTAAGGACATGCATGTGGATGCCCAAGATTACAGCAGCTTGACTTGTGATGGTTCACTCTATATGTCAAAATGACTGGGCCATGGGTGCCCAGAGTAAACATTGTTTCTTTGGATGTCTATGATGGTGATTACAAAGAGATGGGTATTTGCATCCATGATCTTTGGGTATGCGGACATTTTCCAATCCATTAAGCTTCTGAGTAGGATTAAATGCAGAGGAAGGAGGAATTCCATCATTCTTCCTTCCTACATGCTTGATGTGGAAGCTTCATAAACTGCTGCCCATGGAGATAGTTATACATTCATGTCCCCAGGTTCTCAGATGAAAGACTAGTTCAGGAATAGTTGAGAACTACTCCATTGGCTTTCCTGGGACACCAGCATGTGAGAGTAGATCATGGGACTTCTCAGACTATTCAGTCATGTATGACAGTGGGGTTTGGCATCTGTTCCTCAGGAGAATGTTCAATAATACAAGGAGATTCTATTGTGTCTTGTGGGTTATGGTGACTGAAAAAATAATGTCACGCATACAAAGGCCTGAGATGCAAAATCCTATGAATGGAGTGTCATGTTGTGTGTTTTGGATAAGAGCTTAGTGAGGATAAGAGTGAGGACAATGAGGAGCTACGTGATCCTGAAGAAACCATGTGCTCCAAGAAGGGAGAGATATCTGGTCGTTGGACTCACTTGGGGGAAGCCTGCTTCTCTTCATCCCGGGGGCAATTCCTAGAGCCTTGCAGAAGCAGGAGTGTAGATGAGAATCTCAGCTCAATATAATAATTTAGGAAACACAGGGCATTAAAAATTGACTAAGGAATAGTTTAATAAAATGAGTATACTTGAAGTGAAAAACTAAAACTTATCCATGTAGGGGCGCCTGGGTGGCTCAGTGGGTTAAGCCTCTGTCTTCGACTCTGATCACGGTATCGGGGTCCTGGGATTGAGCCCTGCATCAGGCTCTCTGCTCAGCATGCTGCCTGCTTCCCTTTCTCTCACAGCCTGCCTTTATGCCTACATGTGATCTCTCTCTCTGTAAAATAAATAAAATGAAATTTTTTTAAAAATAAAACTTATCCATGTAAAGTATATTTATATATTGAAGTCAGTTATGGATAACGTGAAATACTGATATTTGGTTAATCATTAAATTTTATTATTTAGGGATTATTTATGGATGTATATTTTAAAAAATCAAAACTAATGATGTACTATGATGGCTATCTGAACATAATAAAAAACTAAATAAATAAAAGTGTCTATCTCAAGATGAAAAAAGAAATCTTCACATGTTCTCTATAGATTTGTGTTCCTTTACATTTATTTATAATTATATATTAAAATCCAATGACTTTGTATTTAGATATATCAGTATGTTTTCATAAAATGTGGAAGTATAAATACAAATCTTTACAAATAATTATTTCCTCAATTATAGATTTTCCATCTTTTATTTTCAGAGAGATTTAAAAATATATTTTGGTTTAAAAATTATTACAACAAAAAATTTAATGTTTATAATGTACACTTCTAACGAAATATCATGACCTGTAATAACACAGATCTACAAAGCTAGCACATAATTTTCTAGCTGACAAGAAGTACAAATTGATATTCTGCACTGTTTCCTGGACCTTACCTGTTCTTGTAGATCCTGATTGGACCTGGTGTCATGAATAAACCCTGGTGTCCTTATCTCACCCCTGGCATCCTGAGCACCTCCTGGTGTCCTGAGTATCCCTTAATGACCTGAGCATCCTCTATCCACTCACACCCCCCCCATAACCCAGGAGCCCCAGGAACAACCCCTCTTATGTTCCCACAGGGATTTGGGTCTGGGCTCACTGTGATATGTCCTCACTATGTCTCTACACAGTAATACGTGGTCAGGACCTTGGTGGCACAAGGCATGTTGGTCTAGGCTGGAAGAGCCCTTGGTCTATGAGCTGTGTTGGAAGCACATCGGTAGATGACATTACTTTTCCGAGCATAAGAATAAATGTTGAAACAAATGAATGGATCCAATTTATTTTAATCTATTATTTAAAAAGATATTTAATGGGATCCACATTCTATGGCTACAGCTTTCCAAATCTAGTCTTAAATACACTCAATATCAAAAGTCATCCCAGACATAATTGCTAGAAAAATTATATATTGATGCCAACTGTTCTGTAAACACAATGATAATTAAAGGGTACTGGGTCCCAAGATTATATGTCTTTTAGTTTCTGCACTGAGTTACTTGACTTCACATGAACAACTACTGGCACAACAAAGGCACACCTGGAGACCTTTGATCCTGATGGTCTCTGGTAATGGGGTTTGTCTGCCAAGACATCTACAAAACTTGAAGACGGCACCTAGGTCCTCAGTTGCACAGACACCAACACAAGGCACCTACTCGGTGATCTGATGATACAATTCCTATGCTTGGAGGGATCTTCCTTCTCCTGAGAAATCCACCTCACACAGGAGTCTGTTAAATCTGGGAGGAGGGAAGTGCTTTAAAGTAAAGTGTAACACAGAGATGGTCACTAACTCATGCATAGAGTTAATGATTCTCAAATACAACTTTGAAGGAAATGGCGTGAATGACCTGGAGATTATTAGGATGTAAACATTATAGGTCTAATAAGAGATTTCAGGGATTATGTTCATATTCCCAAAAGTCTTGTGACAATAAGATAAATACTGAGTTAGATGAATAGACATCAAATGGAGGTCAGATGACCAGAGAACAGAGACATGATAGATGGATACTTAGATAAGTATATATTATTTTTAAAGTCACTAGAGAGGAATTTATCATTATGAACATGTAGGATGCAAATATCTATATTTGGCAATATTTTGAACACCATATATTCCTACTTAAAATATATTTTAATGCACCTATGGCATATTCCAAGTAAGCAATTATATATTCAGTTATTTACCAAATAAGTGTAGCCTCCACATTGGTTAGTGATACCTCCTTGTACATATTGGTTGATTTAATTTTCCTAAGGGTCTGGGCAGATCTGTCCTCATAACAGCTAATAGATCATGCCTTTCAAACCTGTCATTATATAGATAAAATCAATGCACAAAATTCATTTACTTTCTTATACACTAAAATGTAACTGTAGAAAGAGAATTTGGAAATCGATTCCACTTACAATAGCACCAAAAACACAAGATACCATGAAATAAACCTAACGAAAGAGGTAAATGATCTATACTTGAGGAACTACAGAACACTCATGAAAGAAACTGAAGACAACACAAAAAGATGGAAAAACATTTCATTCTCATGGATCTGAGGAATAAACATTGTTAAAACTTCCCTGAGGCCTACAGGAATCTATACTTTCAATGCTATCCCAACCAAAATAAGATCAGCATTTTTCAAAGTGCTGGAACAAAGAATCCTAAAAATGGTATGGAACCAGAAGAGACCCCAAATTGCCAAAAGAAATGTTGAAAAAGAAAAACAAAGCTAAGGACATCATGTTTCCTGATTTCAACCTATATTACAAAGCTGTAATCACCAAGACAGCATGGTACTGGCACAAAAACAGACACATAGTGGAACAGAATAGAGAGCCCAGATATGGACTTCAACTCTATGGTCAAGTAATCTTCAACAAAGCAGCAAAATTTATCCAATGGAAAAAAGAAAGCCATGCTGGGAAAATTGAACATCTAAGTACAGAAGAATGAAACTCGATGATTCTTTTAATCCATACACAAAGATGAACTCGAAATGGATAGAAGACCTCAATGTGAGACAGGAATCCATCTGAATCCTAGAGGAGAATATAGGCAGTAACCTCTTCGATATCAACCACAGCAACTTCTTTCAAGATATGTCTCCAAAGGTAAAGGAAACAAAAGCGAAAATGAACACTTTTGAATTCATCACGATCAAAAGCTTCTGCACATCAAAGGAAAAAGTTGATAAAATAAAGAGGCAACCCACGGTATGGGAGAAGATATTCCCAAATGACAGTACAGACAAAAAGCTCATATCCAGATTTATGAAGGACTCCTCAAACCCAACACACACAAAACAGATAATCATGTCAAAAAATGGGCAGAAGATATGAAAACACATGTCTCCAATGAAGACATACAAATGGCTAACAGAAACATGAAAAAAATGTTCATCATCACTAGTCATCAGGGAGATTCAAATAAAAACTGCATTGAGCCCACAGTCGCCAAACTATGGAAAGCATGAAGTTGACCTTCAACAAACGAATGGATAAGAAAAATGTGGTCCATATACTATGGAGTATTATGCCTCCATCAGAAAGGACGAATACCCAACTTTTGCATCAAAATGGACTGTAAGAGATCATGCTAAGTGAAATAAGTCAAGCAGAGAGAGCCAATTATCATATGGTTTCCCTTATTTGTGAAGCATAAGTAATATGGAGGACATGGGGAGATGGAGAGAAGAAGGGAGTTGAGGGACATTGGAAGGGGAGATGAACCATGAGAGACTATGGACTCTGGGAAACAGACTGAGGGTTTTGGAGGGGAAGGATGTGGGTTGATGGGTGATCCTGGTGGTGGGAATTATGGAGAGCAGGTATTGAATGGAGCATTGGGTTTGGTGCATAAACAATGAATTATGGAACACTGAAAAGAAATTTAAGAAAAAATCAATGATGTACTATATTTTGCCTAATTGATTAAAAAAATAAAAAGAATTAGACCCTGATTTCATTCACCTCTTCTGTTGTTTCCTAGTTTCTTTTCTTTTTTTTTTTCATTTCTTTTCAGAGTAAAAATATTCATTGTTTTTTGCACCACACCCAGTGCTCCATGCAGTCCGTGCCCTCTCTAATACCCACCACCTGGTTCCCCCAACCTCCCACCCCCCGCCCCTTCAAAACCCTCAGATTGTTTTTCAGAGTCCATAGTCTCTCATGGTTCACCTCCCCTTCCAATTTCCCTCAACTGTCTTCTCCTCTCCATCTCCCCTTGTCCTCCATGCTATTTGTTATGCTCCACAAATAAGTGAAACCACATGATAATTGACTCTCTCTGCTTGACTTATTCCACTCAGCAAAACCTCTTCCAGTCCCGTCCATGTTGCTACAAAAGTTGGGTATTCATCCTTTGTGAAGGAGGCATAACACTCCATAGTGTATATGGACCACATCTTCCTTATCCATTCGTCCGTTGAAGGGCATCTTGGTTCTTTCCACAGTTTGGTGACCGTGGCCATTGCTGCTATAAACATTGGGATACAGATGGCCCTTCTTTTCACTACATATGTATCTTTGGGGTAAATACGTAGTGCAATCGCAGGATCATAGGAAAATTCTATTTTTAATTTCTTGAGGAATCTCCACACTGTTTTCCAAAGTGGCTGCACCAACTTGCATTCCCACCAACAGTGTAAGAGGGTTCCCCTTTCTCAACATCCTCTCCAACACATGTTGTTTCCTGTCTTGCTAATTTTGGCCATTCTAACTGGTGTAAGTTGGTATCTCAATGTGGTTTTAATTTGAATCTCCCTGATGGCTAGTGATGACGAACATTTTTTCATGTGTCTGATAGCTATTTGTATGTCTTCACTGAAGCGTCTGTTCCTATCTTCTGTCCATTTTTTGATATGATTATCTGTTTTGTGTGTGTTGAGTTTGAGGAGTTCTTTATAGATCCTGGATATCAACCTTTTGTCTGTACTGTCATTTGCAAATATCTTCTCCCATCCGCGGTTTGCCTCTTTGTTTTGTTGACTGTTTCCTTTGCTGTGCAGAAGCTTTTGATTTTGATGAAGTCCCAAAAGTTTATTTTTGCTTTTGTTTCCTTAGCCTTTGGAGACATACCTTGAAAGAAGTTGCTGTGGCTGATATCGAAGAGGTTACTGCCTATATTCTCCTCTAGGGTTCTGATGGATTCCAGTCTCACATTGAGGTCTTTTACCCATTTTGAGTTTATCTTTGTGTATGGTGTAAGAGAATGGTCGAGTTTCATTCTTCTACATATAGCTGTCCAGTTTTCCCAGCACCATTTATTGAAGATACTGTCTTTTTTCCACTGTATATTTTTTCCTGTTTTGTTAAAGATTAACTGACCATAGAGTTGAGGGTCCATATCTGGGCTATCTACTCTCTTCCACCTGTCTATGTGTCTGTTTTTATGTCAGTACCTTGCTCTCTTGGTGATCACAGCTTTGTAGTAAAGCTTGAAATCAGGTAACGTGATACTCCCAGTTTTATTTTTGTTTTTCAACATTTCCTTAGCAATTCGGAGTCTCTTCTGATTCCATACAAATTTTTGAATTATTTGCTCCACCTCTTTGAAAAATACCAGTGGAATTTTGATTGGAATGACATTAAAGGTATATATTTCTCTAGACTTTATAGACATTTTAACAATGTTTATTCTTCTAATCCAAGAGCATGGAGTGGTCTTCCATCTTTTTGTGTCTTCTTCAATTTCTTTCATGAGTGTTCTGTATTTCCTCAAGTACAGATCCTTTACCTCTTTTGTTAGGTTCATTCCCAGGTATCTTATGGTTCTTGGTGCTATAGTAAATGGAATTGATTCTCTGATTTCCCTTTCTGTATTTTCATTGTTAGTGTATAAGAAAGCCACTGATTTCTGTAAATTGTCTTTGTATCCTGCTCTAGGTAGTATAGACATTTTAACAATGTTTATTCTCCCAATCCAAGAACATGGAATGGTCTTCCATCTTTTTGTGTCTTCTTCAATTTCTTCCATGAGTGTTCTGTAGTTCCTCAAGTACAGTTCCTTTACCTCTTTGGTTAGGTTTATTCCCAGGTATCTCATGGTTCTTGGTGCTATTGTAAATGGAATCAATTCTCTAATTTCCCTTTCTGTATTTTCATTGTTAGTGCATAAGAAGGCCACTGATTTCTGTACTTTGACTTTGGATCCTGCCATGTTACTGAATTGCTTTATGAGTTCTAGTAGTTTGGGGTTGAGTCTTTTGGGTTTTCCATATAAAGAATCATGTCATCTGTGAAGAGAGAGAGTTTGACTTCTTCATTGACAATTTTAATACCTTTTATTTCTCTTCATTTTCTGATTGCTGTTTCTAGGACTTCTAATACTATGTTGAACAAGAGTGGTAAGAGTGTTCACCCTTGTCCTGTTCCAGATCTCAAGAGGAAGGCTGTGAGCTTTTTCCCATTGAGGATGATATTTGCTGTGGGGTATTCATGGATAGGCTTTATGAAGTTGAGGAATGTTCCCTCTATCCCTGTACTTTGAGGTGTTTAAATCAGGAACAGATGCTTTATCTTGTCAAATGTTTTTTCTCCATCAATTGAGAGGACCATGTGGTTCTTCTATCTTCTCTTATTGATTTGTTCTATTACTTTGATTAATTTGCGAATGTTGAACCATCCTTGAAACCCGGGGAAGAATCCCAGCTGGTCATGTTGGATAATATTTTTAATGTGCTGTTGGATCCTGTTTGCTAGGATCTTGTTGAGAATCTTAGCATCCATATTCATTAGTGATATTTGTCTGAAATTCTCCTTTTTGGTGGGGGTCTTTGCCTGGTTTGGGGATCAGGTAATGCAGTCTTCATAGAAAGAGTCTGGAAGTTTTCCTTCTGCTTCAATTTTTGGAAACAGCTTGAGGAGAATAGGTGTTATTTCTTCTTTGAAAGTTTGGTAGAATTCCCCAGGGAATGCGTCAGGTCCTGGGCTCTCTTTTTTTGGGAGGTTTTTGTCACTGCTTCAATCTCATTACTAGATATCAGTCTGTTCAGGTTGTTAATTTCTTCCTGGTTCAATTTTGGGACTTTATAGTTTTCCAGGAATGCATCCATTTCATCTAGGTTGCTTAACTTATTGGCATGTAACTGTTGATAATAACTTCTGATGATTGTTTCTACTTCCTTGGTGTTAGTTGTAATCTCTCCCTTTTCATTCATTATTTTATTAATTTGGATATTGTCTCTTTCCTTTTGGATTAGTTTGGCCAATGATTTATCAATATTATTGATTTGTAAAACATGCTTCTAGTTTCATTGATGCATTCTACTCTATCACTAGGTTCTTTCTCATTGATCTCTGCTCTTATTTTGATTATTTCCCTTCTTATGTGTGGACTTGATTTAATTTACTATTGATTCTCCAATTCCTTAAGGTGTAAAGACAGCTGGTGTATTGTGGATTTTTCAAATGTTTTGAGGGAGGCTGGGATGCCCTTTTCTGTATCCCATGGGTTTTGGAGCAAAGTGTCTTATTCACATTGGTTTCCATGAATTTTTTAAGTTCTTCTTTGATTTCCTGGGTGATGCAAGCATTCTTAAGCAAGGTGGCCTTTAGCTTACAGGTATCTGAATTCCTTTCCAACTTTTCCTTGTGGTTGAGCTCCAGTTTCAAAGCATTGTGATCTGAGAATATGCAGGTAATAATCTTAGTCTTTTGGTATCAGTTGAGTCCTGATTTGTGACCCAGTATATGGTCTATTCTGGAAAATGTTCCATGTGCACTGGAGAAGAAAGAGTATTCTGTTGTTTTAGGGTGGAATGTTCTGTATATATCGATGCTCATGTTTCTTTATTGATTTTCTAATTGGATGATCTGTCTATTACTGAGAGTGGCTTGTTAAGATCTCCTACTATTAATTTATCCATATCAATGTGACTATTTGTCTTGATTAACAGTTTTCTTATGTAGTTGACTGCTCCCATATTGGGGTCATAAATATTTACACTTGTTTGATCTTCTTGGTGGATAGTCCCTTTAAGAATGATATAGTGTCATTCTGTATCTCTGACTACAGTCTTTGGTTTAAAATACCATTTATCTGATATGAGAGTTGCCACCCCGGCCTTCTTTTGAGGCCCATGGTCATGAAAGATGCTTCTCCATCCCTTTGCTTTCAGTCTTGATGTACCCATCAGAATGGGTCTCATGTAGACAACTTATGATTGGGTCCTGTCCTTTTTTCCAATCTGAAACCCTGTGTCATTTTATTGGTGCATTTAGGCCATTCACATTGAGAGTGATTATTGAGAGATAGGTTTTTATTGACATCGTGTTACCTGTGAAGTCATTGTTTCTATAGATTTTCTCCATATATTTCTGTTCAGTGATATTCTTGGATTCTTTCCTCTTTTACAGACCCTCCTGTAATATTTCTTGCAATGCCAACTTGGTGGTCACATACTCTTTTAAACCTTACTGGTCTTGGAAGCTCTTTATCTCTCCATCCATTTGAATGTCAGTCTTGCTGGATAAAGTATTCTTGGCTGCATGTTCTTCAAATTTATTGTCCTGAATATATCTTGCCAGCAATTTCTGGCTTGCCAGGTTTCTGTGGACAGGTCTGACGTTATTTTGATGGGCTTTCCTCTGTATGTAAGGAATCTCTTCCTCCTAGCTGCTTTCAAGATCTCCTGTCTAAAATTGTGATTCATCATTTTCACAGTCAGGTGTCTTGAGGTCTTTCTAGATTCTATGATCCTGGGGGAAACTTTTCTGCCTCTAAAACATGAACGATGGTTCCATTCACCAGATTAGGAAAAATTTCGTGGAGAATCTGTTCAACTATATCTTCTAGTCTTCTTGCTTTCTCCTCCTCCTCAGGGATTCCAATAATTCTGATGTTGGAATGTTCCATAGCATCATTTATTTCCCTAATTCTGTTTTCATTGCTTCTAAGCTGTTTGTTCCAGTCTTCCTCCTGATTCTTTTTCTCTGTCTGTTGTCCTCAAGAGCACTAATTCTATCTTCCACCTCAGTTACCCTAACTTTTAGAGAATTTAGATTAGATTGGAACTCATTGAGAGCATTGTTAATATCATCCCTGGTGGCTTTCCCTTCTGCCTTAAGCAATTCCATTTTGTCCTTAAAGGCTTTCTCCAACCTAGCTATTGCCTGGATAATTGTTAGCCTGAATTCCCTTTCTGACATAATGTTTATGTCCATATCCAATAGCTCTGACAGAGAGGGCCCAGTCTCTGAATTTTTCTTCTGTTGGGCATTCCTCATTTTAGTCATTTTGGTGAGAGATGGCTGAATGGATATGTAGCTAAATGTATCAACCATGGTGCAGGTATGGTGCACTCTAGAATGCTTCTGAGCAGTCCGGAGTCCCCACCAATAGGAAAGAAAAAAGAAAATAAAGAGAGAGAGAGAGATCCAGGAAAAAAAAAAAGAAAAAAGAAGAGAGAAATCCCAGCCCCAATGGGCCCCCAAAGTAAGATTTATAAAGTATACAAACAGAAACAGACAAACAAAAAGAGGGGCAAATGTAAATGAGAAGAAAAGAAAAATGAAAATAAGTACCAAACTAAAATGATCCCCAAGTATAAGATTATATACTACCAGGACAAAAACAAATACACAGAAACACTGACAAAAAAAAAAAAATTGGGAGAGTTGTTATAAATTCTCAGTGTGGGCGAGTATGGTTATTCCGATTCTTCCTGGATGTATGTTGATATCTTTGTTAAAGGACTCAACTTTCCTGAGATAAAGGGGGAATAAACTGGTTTACATATAGGGGTAGCATTGTTTGGGGAAAGGGGATTACCTTGAAGCTTATCTCTATATGAATATTAAAAAATAATAAAATAAATAAAAAGTAAAAAAATAGAAAAGCAAAAGACAAACACAGGTATATGAACCAAAAAATTTCAGGTTAAAAGGCTATTATGGAATTTGATGTACTGATTATCTCATTGTGATGGCAAATAGGTTAAAAATTACATAAAAAATGGAAAAAAGAATAATAGTGGGAACAGATTAAAAATAAAAGTTATATCTATGAAGTAGTGGTGGTTGTCCTCTTGTTTTTTTGTTTGTTTTTGTTTTCTCCCCTTGGTGGCTTTTGGCAGTTCTTTAGAGGTTTACAGGCAAGCAAACTTCACCCATACCTCCGACTTGGAGAGAAGCCTTAGTCTGTTCTGCTCTGGGTGCTTCAGAGCACATAAGTTCTCCCTCTGGCACTGGCAGAGCACGTCCCCAGTCACGGTCTTTGGGGTCACAGGACCTCCCACTTGTATCCAAAACCAAAAGACATATTATCCAGAGATAGCTTCCATCAGCTACCTCCTCCATGACTGTCTGTACAGGTCCAGACCACCAGAGATGTGCCAACCAGAGAAAGCACACTGAGATTTTCACAATGGCCCTGGGCTTGGAATGTTCAGAATCTCCTGGTCCTAGAGAATACTGGCTAGCACTTGCAGGGACCTCTCTCAGGGGAGAGTGTGGAGCACGACTCAGACCCCGGTTGCCCAGCGTTCATGCAGAATGCAAAAGGCTGTGGTTCTAGAGAGTGTCGGCTAGTGTCCACACCAGACTCCCTCACACGTGCTGCCACCCAAATGTTCTCAGTCACGCCGGTGGCTGGGGGAACAAGACCTGGCTTCTTTGCTGCACTCTCTGGTTCGACGCCAGCAGTGGCCGTCCTAAGTCTATGGGTTTAAGTCCCTGTCCCTAACTCCCCGATTCCACCAATTTCCCCTTAAGATCTTTTGCTCTTTTTGCATGCTTTCAGCTAGACTCCAAGTTAATGCTGGTCCCCAATCACAGGGCACTCTCGTATTGGGGTATTACTTTCCAATGGTCACTTCTGATGGCTCCCTTCCCCTTTTGTTTATCTTCTGATACCAGTCCAAAGTTCCCACTCTGCTTTACCTGACCACTGGTGTCTTCTGCCCCTATAGAGATCCAGAAGTGTATCATTCTAATCTCAGGCTGATTTCATGGGTAATCAGAGTTCTTTGGTAGATAATCAGCTCATTTTAGGGGACTGGTTGAAACAATGTCTCCTACTTCTCCACCATCTTATCTCCCCTCCCATTAATTTAACTGTTTTACCAATCTTGTTTAGGGTCCTTATGCCTGAGTATGCTGTCAACTAAAATAAGTGATGTGAGAATGGTTTGCACACAAGGACCCCAAGCACCGGGATCATTCTCCTCTAGCTTTGGCCTCATGATGTCCCTGTACCTGATGTCCAGTGTGCCCTTTAAGGTGCTGGTTCATGAATTTTACAGTGGGCTCTGTGATATGTGGTATTGAGTGCAGCTGAATGATTTTATGGATTTGGGGGCTTACATCAGAATATCTGTAATTAATTGTCATTTAGGGAAAGGGTTAAGCGGTTGTATGTGACTTTATGTGTTTTGTGCAGGTAAATATGCTTATAATTTCCTATTATAAGCAACCATTCTATTTACAGATGAAGGCCAAATCATAATTCCAGAGAGGATCCCTGGGGAAACCGATATATGGAATGAAAGCTCCAAACTCTTACAGGACACATGTGTTCAACCTGCTCCTGCACCTGCTTCTGGCGTGGAAAGTGTATTGTTGGATCTTGAGAAGACTTTTGGTATTCTGAGAGCCAGTTCATGTCCTTAAATTCCCCTGGTGATCTGATTTTCTATTATTGTCTTCTGTTTATTTCTTAACTGGATTATTTCAGTTTTGGGTGTTCAGTCTGGTAAATTATTTAAAGATTCTATCAGATATGTTGCTTGCGAACATCTCCCATTCCTCACTCATATGTGGAATTTATGAAAGAAAACAGATGAATATATAGGAAGTGGGAAAAGGAAAAAAAAGGAGGGATGGAAACAAGCTATAGGTGACTCTTAATAAAATAATCATGGTTCCCAGTCCGCCTATTCTACGTTCTCTCTCCAAACCTTCTCATGTGGCCTCATGGGGAGAGTCCTACAATTACTTCAGAGAAGAAGAAAAACGTTGAGAGTAGCCAACTTTGTTTCTGCATAATTTACAGACACTGGATAAATGTGGAACTCACTAGACTTATCATGTCCCCTACCACCCTGAAGCACCTGGTTTTATATGAGAGAATTCCCTAATGAAGTCAGGATTACAGCACTAACTCAGTGGCAATATCTTGCAAATCTGAGGCAAAGTTGAGATCCTTCTAGAATGAAGATGTTGGTTATCCTGCCAGGTGATGGCCTGGGACAGCCTGAAGTTTTGGCTGACAATAAAGAGAATTAATCATTACAAGAATATAAAAGCAGCTATAAATTTCAGTTTTCATTCTTTTCTAGTTACAGATGAGGACCTTAGCTATCATGGATATTTCCTCTTTATTATTATTTTTTTCTGTAAATATATGTCTTTGTCTTGTTCCCTTTTTTCTTTGCCATATAACGTAAGACATATTGACTTTATACCATTGCGTTTAAGAAATCCTTATTTTCCATCATAATATTTCAGTGAAAGTTATCAAGGAGAAGAGAAAACACCACTTAAGATTTTCACCCACTCTTTGGGGAAGGGTTTACAGAGTCCTTGGTTGTATGCAGGATACTTGTATCATATGTGGTGAAGCTATAACTGTACTATTATTTTTTATTTGTGAAATGAGTGTGATTAAGACAATGAATATGGATGCCTGGTTTACAGAAGTTGATGAGTGGTGGTAAACTTTATATGCCAAATGACAGGACATGGGTGCCCAGATTAAACATTGTTTCTCTGGGGCTTTGTGAGGCTGATTCTAGGAGAGATTGATGATCTTATCCATGGTCTCTGTGTAGGTGGGCATCATTCAATCCATTAAGGTTCTGAATAGAATAAAAAGCTGAGGGAGAAGGAATTCCCTCATGTTTACTTCCTGTGTGCAAGCTTGAGCTGGGACACTGGTCACCTCCTTGCCTTGGATGCAGTTACACCTTCAGGTCCTCAGGATCTCTGATTAGACCCCACTGAGAATCTGATGATACTTTCATCCCTCTCCATCCTGGGTCTCCACCTTGTGATAGTAGGTCATGGGACTTCTCAGACTCTGCAGTGATGTATGGCAGGGGGCTCTGTGTTCTGCTTCTCAGGAGAACTATTACTATGGGTTCTGTTCCTCAGGAGATTGATAACTTATACGTGGAGATTCTAGAATATTCTTGTGATTTGCTGTAACTGACAAATCGTGTGAAACATATGAAGACATAACAACCAAATTTCAACCACGTCAGTGCAAATTGTAACTATTCATAATTTCAGATGGCTAAGTAATATTCCATTATATATATGGGCCACATCTTCTTTATTTTTTAAAGTGTTTAATAAGTAGGTTACCCTATAGATTTTTGTATCCATGCATTTATTTATAGTTATATATTAAAATCTGATAGCTTTAGTTAGAATTATCACTAAAAATTCATAAAACCTGGAAAAATAAGAGGAAATACATACAAATTCTTATTTCTTAGAAGTGGCAGGGATAATCAGGCCCCCCTGGGACCTTCCAGGACCACCTGTGGGCATCTCTTTGTTGAACTCACAAAGCATGTGGGTCTGGGTTGGGAGAATATTTGTTCTATGAGATGTGTTGGAAGTAGTTCAATAGATGACCTCCCCTTTCTCTGCATGAGGATGAATATTGAACAAAAAATGGGTTACAATTTATTTATTTTCTTTTTTGTATTTCCTTTCCCTTTAAATTTAATTTTATTTTTTCATATTCATTGTTTATGCACTACACCCAGTGCTCCATGCAATACGTGCCCTCCATAATACCCACCACCAGGCTCAGCCAACCTCCTTCCGTACTCCCCTCCAAAACCCTCAGGTTGTATCTCAGAGTACACAGTCTCTCATGGTTCATCTCCTCCTCCGACTTTCCCCAATTCACTTTTCCCATCCTTCTCCTAATGTCCTCCCTGTTTTTCCTTATGTTTCATAAGTAAGTGAAACCAATGATAATTGACTTTCTCTGCTTTACTTATTTCACTCAGCATAATCTCCTCCAGTCCAGTCCATGTTGATACAAATGTTGGATATTCATCCTTTGCTTTTTTAAAGATTTTTAAAATTTATTCATTGGACAGAGAGAGACACAGTGAGAGAGGGAACACAAGCAGGTGATTTGGAGAGGGAGAAGCAGGATTCCTGAAGAACAGGGAGCCTGATGCAGGGCGGGATGCCAAGACCCTGGGATCATGACCCAAGCCGAAGGCAGGTGCTTAATGCCTGAGTCATCCAGGAGGCCCAAGTAGTCATCCTTTCGGATGGAGGCATAGTATTTGATTGTATATATGAACCATATCTTCTTTATCCATTTATCTGTTGAAGGGCATCTTGGCTCTTTCCACAGTTTGGCAATTGTGGCCATTGTTACTATGAACATTGGTGTACAGTTGGCCCTTCTTTTCACTACATCTGTATCTTTGGGGTAAATACACAGTAGTGCAGTTGCAGGGTCATAGGGAAGCTCTATTTTTAATTTCAGAATCTCCACACTATTTTTCCAAAGTGGCTGCACCAACTTGCATTCCCACCAACAGTGTAACAGGGTTCCCCTTTCTCCACATCCTCTCCAACACTTGTTTACTGTCTTGTTAATTTTGGCCATTTTAACTGGTGAAAGGTGGTATCTCAATGAGGTTTTGTTTTGAATCTCCCTGACGGTTGATGATGATGAACCCTTTTCATGTGTCTGATAGCCATTTGTATGTCTTCATTGAAGAAGTGTGTGTTCATGTCTTCTTCCTATTTATTTGTCTTGGTTATCTGTTTTTTGTGTGTTGAGTTTGAGGAGTTCTTTATAGATCTTGGATATCAGTCCTTTGTCTGTACTGTCATTTGTGAATATGTTCCTCCATCCTGTGTGTTGCCTCTTTGTTTTTTTGACTGTTTCCTCTACTGTACAGAGCTTTTGATCTTGATTAAGTCCCAAAAGTTCATTTTCGCTTTTGTTTCCTTTGCCTTTGGAGACATATCTTGAAAGAAGTTGCTGCGACTGATGTCGAAGAGGTTACAGCCTATGTTCTCCTTTAGGATTCTGATAGGATCCTGCCTCACCTTGAGGCATTCATAACACTTTTAAATTCAGCATGATTAGATCTCATTTCTGCCCTTGGATATTCTGTATTGTTGTTAATGCTTTTTTCAAGCCTAGCTATTGACTTAATGATTGCTATCTTGAAGTCTGTCTGGCATCTTGCTTATATCCAAATCCATTAGTTCTGTGGCAGAGGACGTTGCCTCTGGTTCCTTTTTCTTTGGGATTTCCTCCTCCTTGTCATGCTGTCAATGGATGGTCAAATGAATGGATTGAGTAAAAAATATCAACCACGACCCAAGCAAGATGCACCCTAGGAAAATCCAGAATGGTCAGAAGCCACCATTGCAAAAAAATAAATAAATTAATAAATAAATAAAAATAAATAAATAAAGGCAAACTAAAACACAAGAATAAAATTTTAAAAAATTTAACTTAAAAAAAATCATATATAAAAATATATAGAGTAGAAAATTAAAAAAAGGGGAAAGGTAAAGACGGGCTGTATTCTTTCATTGTGGACAAACAGAAACAGAGTGTTTCAGTTGTTCCTGGGTGAATTTTGGCCTTTGTGTTAGAGGACACTATATCCCCCAAACACTAGGAAACTAAAGCGTGTGTACATAAAAAAGGTAAAACTGAGTAGAGTGAAAAACCGGCTAAAATAAAGCATATATCTATAAAAAATAGGTTTGTAAAAATACAAGTGAAAAAGGACCTATGAAGAAGTGAGTTGGTGTAATAGACGTCTTGCCAAACTCAGCCACTTTCTGCTTGTAGGGATCCACATATATATTCTTACATCTCAGGTTAATTTCATGGGTGTTCAAAATGGTTTTATACATACACAGCTAAATGCAAGAGACCTGATTCAACTGGGTCCCCTACACCTCAGCCATCTTGTCTTGATCCACTTCTTCCTGATTGATCTTTGGTCTGTATGTTAGAAGTACTACATCTGAAAATTGTAAGGAAATCAGAACTTATTTTATATATATATGTGTGTGATATATATATATATATATATATGTGTGTGTGTGTGTGTATATATATGTATATATATATATATGTATATATATATATACATATATATATATATATATATATA